>NW_025110794.1:62878-180078 GCF_011392965.1 Frieseomelitta varia | reverse complement strand
TTTTTTTGGTGTAAACACACTTTGTTTTGAAAAATTTTCGAAAATTTGCAATCGGAATTCCGAAAACTTAAATTTCGCTTTATTTGCAAACATTGGTCTGTTTATTTTGGTTTCCAATGTTTATTTACATTTTTTTGATTGTTTGTTTTAGTTTCTAATGTTTATTTACATTTTTTTATTGTTTATTTACATTTTTTTGGTGTAAATACGCTTTATTTTGAAAAATTTTCGAAAATTTGCATTCAGAATTTCGGAAATTTTGAAATTTCGCTTTGTTTGCAAACATTGGTCTGTTTATTTTGGTTTCCAATGTTTATTTACATTTTTTTGATGTAAACACACTTTGTTTTATAAAATTCACTTATCAACTAATTGCCTCTATAGTACAGTTTAGACCGCGAAATAAAGGGGTGAAACTTGCACGATTTGAACTGAACTATAGATTGCGTAGTACTTAGCTTGATATCGTTTTACAAACATTATTATTTTACAAACTTTAATGTTTGCTTTAATGATATCAATTACCAAGACCCACCACGAGGAGGTGACTACGCACGGGTCTCATTATAATGTATTGTAAAACAGTACTGTTTCATATATTCATCACACCGGACACGATTTAAATTTCATCAACATTTTAGACATCAAAAAGGTGTAAATAAGCATTGGAAACCAAAACCAACAGATCAATGTTTGCAAACAAAGCGAAATTTAAACATTTTTGAAATTCCACTTGCATATTTTCGATAATTTTTTGAAAATTTTTCTAAACGAAGTGTGTTGTATGTAAAAAAAATGTAAATGAACGTTGGAAACCAAAATAAACAGACCAATGTTTGCAAACGAAGGCGCAATTTAAAATTTTTCGAATTTCCTATTGCAAATTGTCGAAAATTATCGTTTGATAATTTAATTTTGAACGATTTAAAAAAAGTGGACTCTTGAAATCTGCGAAACACTTTCATTTATAAAATATAGTTGGTCCACATATAACAACATTCATATAAAACATACATAGGAACACGTACGTATTTAGGTGTTACTCGAGGTGATCAAGTCCACCCTGTATATTTCATTTGACATTATGGATCGATAATTGAACCATTTTAGAACAGCATAAATGGACCATTTAGAACAACGTTTTCGAGAATCGAAATGTAGAGAAAAACGATGACGTTACAAACATTCTTCGTACAACACGAATATATTATTTTCATGGCCTGTTCTCAGTGATTGTTTTATCAATTTTATCAATTTCAGCACCGTTCACAGCAGAGTCTCAGAAAACACTGTTCAATCATCGAATTAGATGTGAATGGTACTCACTGTGTTTCACTCGCGTTCAGATGACAGAGTTCCAGAGTTTCTAAACATTATAGTCATCACGGATTCGGAATGTCGAATTCGATAACATCGAAATTCGATAACATTTCACCATTCGGTCTCACGTTCCCGAAAATCATTAACCCACGTAATAATTTCCGCGAGTTTTCGTTCGTTCGTTCGTTAAAAATTGTGAAATTCAAGTCAGCAAGACGAGAGGGAAACTCAGGTGAATAAAATGTAATTCCCCTTGCAGAGGGAATTTTTCTTCCTTTTCGCAATTGTCATGCTTCCCTCCTCGGTCATTAACTAACTAACGAAAATAATAATGCGATAAGAACATCGTAGAGTGTTCTACGCTTAATTCTTGAAAGGAAGCTTGCTCTGCTCCCGTTTCATAAGCGCAATTAAATTTACAGTCTGGCCGACGATTGAAGAAAAGGGACGGGCAAGGGGATGAAGAAGTTTCCAAACAGCAATCTCTGTTAATTCAAGCGGCGCTGCCGAGAGGAAGGGCTGATAAATACGGCGGAAAGTAAAATAAATAAATTGAAAAAAGAAAGGAGAAACGGATCATTAAAGGACCAAGAGCGATTTTAATTGAACCGAATATTAACTTTATTTTCATACCGAAGCAGACAAAACATTTTCTGATTTAAATTTAAATAAAATCCTGATTTAATAATTCTAATGAAATAAAAATTTCATTTCGTTTAAATTATTCTTTTAAAATGGTTGTCAGAGCTAGATGGCAATGTTTATTAAATTTGAAGAAAACGATATTACTTATGGACACTCCTAATATAATGTAAAATATATANATAATATATAATATATAATATATAATATATAATATATAATATATAATATATAATATATAATATATAATATATAATATATAATGTATCGTTCTTTCCTTTTAAACACTGTAAATATATTCGAAAGAATGATTGAATTGCTGTCGAGGGAAGAGCCCTTTCAAACAAACTTCTCGCGATTTCTCGATCGTTCGGGGAATAGCGAGCAACTCGCGAACTTGGAGAAGGATTATTATCCGAGGGATAGATCCAGAGTGGTATTATTTTTCCATGAAATTTTCATTTCCAAAGATCAAACGCGTCTTAAGCGGCGCTTTCAGCTTAGCAGGTTTCAGGTTTAAGCCGCGCGGAGTGCGAACTGGACTTTGTAAATTTCAATGTTCAAGTCGGGCGTAAATTTTCTCTGAAACTTTTCGTTTATTTATTTTCATGAGAATTCCACGAGTTGAAATTCTGCCGAGATAGACGAGTGTCCAAAGTAAGATGGAACGAAACGGAACGAAACAGAAAACAGACAATGCGTCCGGTGACTAGAAAAATCTTTCATCGCTGCGAATTTTATTGAAATTTTCAGTAAATTGCGACGGAAATCTCGCGAAGCAATTAAGAGACTCTCAGGGAATCATCGTCGACGAATGGAAAGAGAAGTCAGATCATTAGAGAAGAAAACATTGCCGGGTGGAGACAGACTGGAGCTGTTATTAACTCGCTAGGTCTTCGTGGAATCAAGAGCGTGGAATTCCTTTCAAATGATCTACGCGAGCCGATTGTTTCTGAAGAAGACAATTAAGGAGATACTTAGGCGATAAGAAGAGGCAATATCACTCCCAGTTTGTTATAAATTTTCCTCTTCTTACTCGGAATTGGAAGCCCTTGCCCGATATTGTCCGCGATCGTTAAAGATTATGTTTAATCATCAACTAAAATGGACGAAGCACAATCTGGTACTTTATAACTCGCTTTACCTTGTAATTTATTTCTCAGCGAGAGGAAAGGAAGATTAACAATTGAAATAGAGTTTGTTAACAATCACGTTAACAAATACATTCACATTGTATGGTTAATTAATTCGTCGTGAAAAAAAAAATTATTCCGCTACGGATACGGAATTAAATAACATTTGCAAATGATATTGCGACGGAGTTTTCCAGACTGCGTCGCATGCAATCACGCGAATAACGGGAAATGTTGTTGTCAACATTTTCGAGATAGCGGAGCGCAACGAAATTTGACATCCGTCGATTCCGAAAACGGGAGCAAGAAACGAGCTGTCAAAAAATCATCGCTCGTTGCCGAGAGGGAAGCAAGCCTGAAAATTTTCAACGCTTGTGTTTTTCGATCATTCCCCTCCCCCGGTTTGAAAAGTTCGTTTTCACGAATCTCCTCCGCGACTTCGTGGGGTGAAACGAAATATACCTTTCAATTTCCTTCACGTTAAAAACAAAGAGAGAAAAATGAAAAGGAAAAGGAAAAAAAGAAGAGGAGGAACACCGCAACGTGGTCTTCGCAATTTCGTATCCGCATATCCGGCGGAACGTTTTTCAAAATTTCTGTCACGCGTCTACCTCCTTCCCCTCCCCTCCCCCCTTTTTTTTCTCTCTCGTATGTGCGACGAGTACCGGCAGTGTTACAAATCCCGTAATAAACGACAAATCCTGCGGCGAATTCACGTTGAAAACACACGGCACGAAAGATTTGAAATGATGGTCTGACAAACGTTGTAAGTTATGATCGTGTTGTGCAACTCGTAAATCAATCGCTTCTTTTCACAAATAACTCTACAGCTCGAGCAATCTACAGTTTTTTTTTTTTTTTTTTGTTGCAATGGAAGATTGTCAAAAGTCTATGACTGCTTTGCAGTGAAAGCTTTATGCACGAGAATCTAGAATAATATTTGATTTTGCACGCAAGAAAATGAGATTGGAGGGTAAGATTTGCTTTGATTTCAAGCTTTCTTTAAAAAGTTATACTCATATCCAGCTTTACATTCATAATAATGGTCGCTTTGATTCTCGCTTTTTTACCAGTTGCATGACCACGCGCCGACCTATTTCACTCGTTACGTTAAAGCCCTTTTGCACTCTATTTGTTTGACTATGCGGTGACCTATTCTACTTGTTTGATCAAGCAACACGTTATTCGTACTCGCTTATAAAAGACTATCTATCAAATCCAACATGGCCTATATCCCGCGAAATGTATGCGCACTGCTAATGCGACATCCATTTCTACAATTCAATTTTCATTCGAGTTTTATTTAAGATCGGCGAGAAACGAAAAATCTCGCCGCTGATAAACAGATGCGGCGAATGAACGTGGCGAATTTTCTGGATTCATTTGCAAAGCACTTTCGCGAAGTTTTATTTCCCCCGCGCTGACAAATGTAACGTGACAAGGCTCACGTCCGCGACAATCTTTGTAAACTCATATAGATAGTTTGTTGCTCAAGAGACGCTAAAAACCTTATATGCTTGCTTGATGTTCACATTTGCAGGTTGCAAATAACGCAATTAATTGCAAGGAAGATAGTGCGACCGAAACTCGGGAATAATTCCGGATTGAAAATTTAACGCGTTGCAAAAGGTAGTGGCGCTGGCAGGTACAAATACATAATGCAAAACAAAGTACGGAGGAAGATGCGCGGTACAACTGGAACGAAAATCTACAACTTGATCTACAGCTTGCGAATTTCCCCGCGTTCCGATTCATTTGACAAAGCGAAAGTTTAAAATTACGTGTTAAAATTACATCGACGCAGGAGACACGTAACTGAAGTCATTCGTTTTCCCATAACTTTCGTTATTGGCTGTTGTTCCACGATTTTAATTGTAAAAATTATGGGACGAGAAATGTTTCAACGGAACGCGTTGGAAAAAAGGCCATATTTTTAAATTTCACGAAGTGAATTCCCATTTCCATTTGTGTCCCACATTTTTCTTCAATCTGGCACGAGATTTATTAAAACTTCGGTGCTTAATAAAACTGAATATTCCCGTGCGGTTGAAACGTAACCTCCGCTTCGATAAAAATTTCTGTACGTTAATGGACACGTTTGCAAACAATTGCAATTGCAGTTACTCGTACAACGGTATTATTATAACACAGAGCAGTAATTTGCATTAATTCCACGCTTAATTATATCATTGCTCTAACCCTTCTTATTAAATCACACATTCCCCTCGAAAAATTATTTATTCTAATTCGTTCGCACTTAATTCTCAATAAAATAGTATCATAATATAAACACAAATTCAGTTTGGTCCTCTCAACTTCTTACACATTGTTTCATTTATTAATAAACACGTGTGTTGTTTTATTATAGTAAGACACGTGTATGACTTTACTATATCTTTGAGACTTAAATTAATATTATCGTTGGAGGATTATTTTATTGCTAATAAAAATACACTACGGAGTAAGTGTACACTAGATCATTACATTTTACATCTCACATTACACATTCTACATGATCTGTCCCGCCTTCAATGCTTCATTTTCTACATTTAATATTCAAAAATATCCACATTATACGATCTCTATAACACTTTTTTCATACTGCAACATTTAATGTACAGCTTACTCTTATTTCATTTTCATATTCTTTACCTCGACACTTTCATTTTACGTTACATACTTCATATTTCCTATGTTATGTCTCATACCGTACACCCAATATCACTAACGTTCATTTTATATCACTAATCCATATCTTATCCTAGCTACCATATTGCTTCAACGCCCGATAAGGATATATTTTAACTTCCCTAATCCCACATTTCATATCATTCAGTATTTTCTGAAAATATCTTCTATCTGTTATTTCAACAGCACATAATATATTTATCTCACGTGTCACATATGTCTTTCATATTCCACGCTCAGTATCGGGAAATCATTTCTTTCGTCTTAACTTGCATGACAATAAATCTCAATTCCACATCACATTTGTACTACAAATTCTACACCACGTCTTATATTTCCCATTGTCTTCATTTTGCGGGACAAACATCCGGAATTAACTCTGAGGGTCTTATGAGAGATTTGTGGACTACGAATTTCATTTTGTGGCATAAATATTTTCAGAGGTGCCCAGAAATTAGCTCTGAGATGCTCATAAATTAATTTCATTGATTTTCTGGGAAATTTGTGGGCTACGAAATTTATTTTGTAAATGTTATATTTTATGAACATTTTCTGTTCTTCTCTTCTATCTATCTTCAAACTGGATAAGGAAATAGGAAATGCGAGCTAAATTTGAAATATTGGTATTGAATCATATGTATTCAATATACAAACAAGAGTTATACAGGATGATATAAGTATGAGAGATGTGAGAATAAGATATGAGGAGTGATATGTTGAAAATGAAGATGTGATATGCAGAATGTTTAATGTGGTGTGTATGACATAGATTATGGGATACGATATGACATGTAAGTCTTAGGATGTGGAATAGAATATGGGATGTAAGATGTGAAATGTGAAATGTGAAAGGTAAGGTATAGCGAAGGAATAGAAAGTGTAAAATGCAAAATTTTGGTTATGCGCTAAGAAAAATGTAAGATATGAGATGTGGAAATGATTTACGAATTATAGGAATTAGAAAAGAAGATATAATTTAGAGACAATAAATATCAAATGTGGAATGTGTATCGTTGAATATAAATAATGAGATGCAAACTGTGGACTACAACGTATTAAATATAGAGAATAAACAGACGGATTGAATTATAGAAACTAGAATAAAAAAATATAGATGGATGGATATACTAAAATCTAGGATACGCTTTTATAAGTGCGATATTTTTGTGAAAGTCGATAAATTGCAACATAAAAATAATACATATAGACTAGAGAGAAATATTGTATAAATATTTATATAAATGAAAGGAATTCTTACAAGGAACAAGCTATGACTGCAAGAAATAAAAATCGTGTAATTTAAAAAAGACAGAAAGACAGAAAGTTGTTTAAAATTTCATCTCGGATTGAATTATAGAAATTAGGACAAAAAATATAGACTGATGGATATACTAAAATGTAGAATATGCATTGCAAGATAAAAATGATACGTATAGACTAGAGAGAAATATTGCACAAATATTTATATGAATGAAAGGAATTCTTACTCGGAACAAGCTACGATTGCAAGAAATAAAAGTCATGTAATTTAAAAAAGATAGAAAGACAGAAAGTTGTTTAAAATTTCATCTCAAGATTGAATTATAGAAATTAAGACAAAAAATATAGACTGATGGATATACTAAAATGTAAAATATGCATTGCAAGATAAAAATGATACGTATAGACTAGAGAGAAATATTGTACAAATATTTATATAAATGAAAGGAATTCTTACTTGAACAAACGACTGTAAGAAATAAAAACCGTGTAATTTAAAAAAAAAAAGAACAGAAAGACAGAAAGTTGTTTAAAATTTCATCTCAAGATTGAATTATAGAAATTAAGATAAAACAATATACACTGATGGATATACTAAAATATGCATTGCAAGATAAAAATGATACGTATAGACTAGAGAGAAATATTGCACAAATATTTATATAAATGAAAGGAATTCTTACAAGGAACAAGCTACGACTGCAAGAAATAAATATTGTGTAATTTAAAAAAGACAGAAAGACAGAGAGTTGTTAAAAATTTCATCTCAATGAATTTGCCTCTGAATGAGTTTTTATAAATTCAGATATCAAACTAGAAATATTAGGCCTTTGGAAAATTTCTCGGCCAGTTCGTCAGCGACGAGAACACGACTCTTTGATAAGAGAATGCGCGACGCGTGGGATGCTGGGAAGAGGGGTTGATGCGGTTCAAGCCGGCGCCCTCGCTTCGCGAGTTTCTTCAGTGTACGCGCGTTGCTACATTCGGCTGGACCCTAGCTCGATCCTTCCCCGAGGCTCGTGTTTTAGTCTCGCGATCGTTTCCTACGTACGCCAAATAAAATCCCCTCGATCGAATTTCCTCCTTCGTCCCTCGCTCGTATATCTCGTCGTTCGAATCTTTCCTTCGTTCTCCTCTTCCGTTGAGACTGGAACGAAACAAACGGGAGAATTAACAACTGGATATTATTTCTGCGTCCGAGATATGCAAATTTGTAATGGATCACGATGTTTCGCCAAGTGGGAGAGTACGATTGCACGTCGATGGCGATAAATCTAGAATAATCGTGACTCGTTAATCTCCGTGGTATTATCCTCGGAGGAAAGATCGGCGATCCCCGCTGCCGGAAAAGTTTCCAAAGTACTTTTTGACGTCGAAGCTTGGCTACCGTTAACCAACAACATCGATCATCCAAAACTGCCCGACAACTGCTCGAGCTGTTCCTGCAACAAAGTGTCGTAATTAGAAAGAAAGGGAGCAAAAGGGACGAGAGACGCGGGATGAGAAGTAAATTCGCGAAGGGCCGCGGCTATCTGGTGGGAAATCTATATCGGTGGGAGGATTACTCGTTCGATTGAAAACGAACGAGAGTGACAGCTACATTACCGCGAGTGATCGAGCGAACAATGCACTTTATCGCGAAATTTCCGCGCGTAGGACCGTCCGACGAGTGTTGACGTGTAGAGAGACTGGAAAAGAGACGTTCTGACTGGCGAGTGACGCGATGGAAGAACAGCTGCCGACGTGTTGCAAGAAAATCGTCCGAGGGAGACAGTGTTTGAACTAAAAAGGTGAGTGGCGTTGATCCTTACTCCATCCAGAACGCCGTGTGTCTATCCTCGCGATTCTATCGAGTTCTTTAACGACTATTCTCTTGTTTCGAACGATCTCCGATCCAGAATCCTAATTTCTGAACAACAGAACAACTAGGGGAAGCACAGAATATGTTGCAAATTTTCTTTTTTTTTTTTTCGTCTCGCCGAGAGATTCCCAGTTGACCTTTAAACTTCCGCAATTTTCTTCGCCGTGACAGTCCTCGTCTTTTTTTAAACTTGCCCCCGTTTCCTTGTTTCCTTCTTTTCTTCCGTTTCCAGAGTTCTCGAGAGAATTAATTAGCGGGCAGGAAAATAATTGGAGGCCGCTCGCGCTTCGCGGGTTTCAAGTTCGCGCGCCTGCGAGGTATGCTGCCAAGGCGCGACGTTCGTCGATCGTAAAAATGGAAATGCGAAGGAAGACTCGACGGTCCAGTTGTTTGCTCGCAACGCTTTACCTCGTTACGCGAAAAATTCATTCTTGAATGCTCTTCAGGCACACTCGATTAGTCACGCTTGTTTCGTTAATGCACTCTTCGTTTCGCTTCGATTGTACGCGCGTGCGCCAAAAAGGAAAGAAGAAGAAAAAAAAAGGAGAATAATGTAAAATATATTTAGAATTGTTTGACAGTTCTTTTTTTTTTTTTCTTCATTTTGGCAAATAGGAGGACAGTTATTAAATGCGAATAAGCTGTCGCATGGGCGAAATTTTCCTATTATCCTTTGATACGCAATTTAGCCTGGGCTAAATGGCGTCATCGCAACAGCGATGATTGCCTCGCCTAATTGCACTGCATTTTTGAATAGAATTCCGTCCTTTGAGACTTTACGAACAATCAGATAGCTGGAATTCAATTTCGCGCACACTGCGTTCGTATAAGCTTGTTAATATGTTACAATTATTGCGTCGTGCTTTTTCGCTAAATATTAGTATTAATGTGTATTGATTTAAACGGCGTTTTCGCACGCGACTGCTGCTCTATGAATATTACGCGACAAATTTTCGACAGATTTAGCAGAGGATTTACTTACACTCTGTTTTCGATAGAGGCTAGAAAGGTTAAAAATTTTATCGAAGAATGAAAGACACGCAGCGAAGAGCACAATTGTTTCAACGATACTGGAAAATTGTCGATGATTGGAAGTGATATAATTTTGTAAAAAAAAAAAGGACTATAAAACGATCAGCTTGATCTCATTTTAAAGGCCCTACTTTGTCTTTACTTTGATAGTCGTGACTTTGTTTTTCTCGAAGCTGATTTTACATCGTGTAACACCTAGCAAGAGTATCTTCTTCTTCTCGAAAATTGTGAAAACTCAAACTCGAATAAAAATATTAAAAAAATATTTTCCACAATTAAATCTATCATGGTTTTGAAGATTGAAATCTTCTTTTTACAATGATTCCTTAAAACTCGCTGTACGATTTATTTTCCGCCATTTTATAACACTTTGAACATTAGAATCAACGTAGATGACCTGCAATTTCTTGAATTTTTAGTATTCAACGTTTAATAAAATTCTGAAAAGGGGAGACTTTAATTTGTTACAAATGAGAGGCTTCAATTTTCAAAATGATGGTGAACGTAGTTGCGAGAAAATTTTTTTTAATATCTTCACTCGTTTGAAGTTTGCAATTTTGAATGCTTGCAATTTTCCAGGAAAGAAGTATCCTCACTTTCCTAAACGCTACACGATGTCAAATCATCTTCGAGAGAAATAAACTCACGAGCGCCAAAGCAGAAGAAAACAAGACCAATACGATCACTCTTTACAAAGTTATATCAGTTCAAATTATCGAGAACTCTTCACTTTCAGTGACATTTTCTCACTGTACTGATGAAATTAATTCCACTGAAATTTTTATGAAATTATTCCAGAATTGCAAAGTTTTTTTTTTAACAAGAGATTGATCAACTCTCTCGTCGAAGAAACGAAGTTCAATTACACTCAGGATTCGCTCAGCTCGATCGTCCGTCAAATGAACGGGGAAACGCTCGCGAGGACAAGCGTGTTTTCCCAGGAGGGACGCGAAACGGCGCGTGTTCGGTTCACCGGCACACGGAAATTGGGGATGTCCGAAATCAATGAAATCGTTGAACCAAACGCCCGGACCCGAGGCTACCATTAATTTCGACTTATTGATCGTTCGTCCACTCCACTACAAGCCACAAAAACTCTGTCTTTTTCGCTGTTGTAAAGCCCAAGTCGACTCACTCGGTCAGTCGATCGAGTTTTCGCAAACTCGAAGCAGAGAAATTTCTGAAACAACTTCACTCGCAACAATACGAGAAGAAAACTGCGAGAACAGTTCAAAATAATTACTTTTTGCAAAGAAAAAAAGTCGAAATCTCGTCGAAAGATAGATCGTTGGTTCTTGCGGGCGGGGACAAGTACAATATTGCCACCAAGTGTTAGCGTTGTTATAATTGGGTTAGACGACGAGTCGTTCGAGTGAACAGTTTGAAACAATCGCCAGATTGTCACGGTAAATCCTCGGCAGAGCCGGTTCACTGTGGCGCGTTTACAATTCAACAAAGGCCTGGCTGACGAGCTGGCCTGGTTGAATTTCTACCATAAATCTATGTTTAACGTCTCCAGGTAAATTTACATTGTCAGATGATTCGACAAATCGGATGGTTAACGTTAAATTCGCTGAGTTGCTGTCGAGCGAATGGAAATTGTCACTAAAATGCACAGTCTACATCATGGGCCAGGAATATGGTGTTCCAATTGGTTTATTCCACGCTAGTCCGCCGATTAGGCGACGCAGCTCGCAGATTTGTGGACGGACGAGCGTAAAGTCGGATTAAAATTTAAACCTGTAGAATTGCAGACAGTGGTTCGCCTACGCTTCGGTGACGACTGCTATATTATTGATATTATTGAACGAGGCTTGGAAAATCAAAGATAGATTTTACTCTGTTCGAGTTCTACTGTTAGTCTGCTTTCAACTTCGTTTGGATTTTGTTATTTTATATTCTGTAGATATAGGGGAGCGTTGGTACAGAGGAGCATGAGTGTGAATGAAAATTGTTGACCATTTAAATTGATATAATTTCGTGAAAGGAGATCTACGTGAAGCGAAGCTTTCATCTTTGACAATCGTAAGTTCGTTTTTCTCCGAAATGATTTTACGTCACATACTGGGTGGAAAAGTAACTTTTTTTTTTAAAAAAGTGCAAACATTCAAATGTAATATAAAAGTATTAAAAAAATTTTCGTAAGACATGACCATCGTTTCGAAGATTCAAATCTTCTCTTTGTAAAGACCTGTTGAAATTCGCAATTTGTTGATTTTTTCACGATTTTATTAAAAATCCAAGAAATTCTAACATTTCAAGTCATCTGACAATAAAATAGCGAGAAAAGATCGCACAGCAAGTTTTAAAAGGAGATTTCAATCTTCAAGACTATGGTAGATTTAGCCACGAAAAGGATTTTTTAACATTTCCTCGCGAGTTTGAATTTTCACAATTTCCAACTTGTAAAAAGACAGTTTTCATATTGTAGAAGCCTCGCGCTTCAAAATGAGACAAAGTCTTTCTCAGAAATTTCAAAATTTCAAACATTCACAGATACAAATCTTTCTCAAAGATTGCCGAACCGCCTCGCTGACTCAATAATATGAATATTTCGCGAAACAACGACCCAATAACATTTGTAATGAAAAATGTAAACGTAAGAATGAGCCGACGCCTGCAATTATCAGTTTCATAACAATGCAATTCGGGCATTACGCGTGCATAATGCGGCAGCATTTCCATAAATAATAGATAGCTGGCGGCATAAACAGGCCTGGTGTTTATATATTATGCGCAGCATGCATGCACGGATAATACCACGTGAGGAGGCACGAGCTTAGACGGCGCGCGTCTTCGGAAGTGAATTTGGTTAAGTAACATACTTTCGTTAGCGTCGCGCGGAATTGATGAGCTTCCATGCGACTGCTTAATAAACCGGAGCACCACGGTAAATATACACAAAGTGCTCAGACGCAAAATTATTCAAACCGCGAACGCTGGATCGCGTAATGAAATTTCAGAGCTCGCGGTAAATCTGTCGCTGTGATTTTGCGAGGGGAAATGCGCCTCGGAGGATACCTCTGATATTAATTTGATTAATTTAGTTTCAATTCTTTTTATCGTCTCGTCTTTCACAATATTTGAAATATTTTCTTCGTCTATACCAGTTGATACCAATTTCTCTTCACTTGCCATTTTTAATATGCATTGAGCAAGCGAGTCGTCCTCTTTAAATTATTATACTCCTCTGCAAATTAGTAGCTGATCGAAAGAAAAAAAAAAAAGAAGAAGAGGAACGAGGAAACTCGATCGATCCTCGGTAACTGCTTAACGAAAAGGTCCAAACAAAATGCTGCTGTGCTTCACTTGTGCAACAACGTTCGGCGTTTCTGCTTAACTGGATTTAACAATCGCCAGTCGTAATTAATATTCCAAGCTCGTAAATAAAGCAGTCGGAAAATCGCTCGAAATTATTACCCTTCAACTCCTCGGCTCTGGTAAAAAGAAATTCTGGAACGTCGTAGGAAATTCATATTTTATTTAAAAATGAATAAAAATTTATTCGTTGAGATATTCAGAACCAGTTCGAAGACTGAATTGCAGGACAAGATGCAAAAGATTTGAGTACGTAGTCCTCGCAGATTGTTGTAATAAACTTGCCAAAATGATGAATATTTAACAAATGACGACTATTTAAACACTTCTTTGATGTATCAAATATAGTTTCCCAGCCTCTTCTCAGATTTGTTAACTTCCCGGTGTATAATATATGATATAATAATATAGTCATACCAGTCGTGTTTTACTATGAACCGTACCGTTGGAATTTCGAATTTAATTGCTCGTACGCAATATAATAACACAGGCACAAATGGTTCGATATAACCGCAAAGTGCTCCTATACTTTCCGCATGCGTAAGAATGAACCGCGTTTCTTGTTGCTGGGAGATTACAATTTCAGTGGGAGCAGCGTATCAATTTCTGCGAACGGGCATTCGCGTATAGAATCCATTACAAGTGATTTAACGGAATTCGATGCAGACGTCTGCGATAACTCGATAAACGCGAGGGAGCAGGGTCGAATAATTCCACTCTGTGTATCTCCATGTGAAAACGTTGGCAAAACCGATTTGCATCTAATATGCCGATGCAAGAACGCTCACCATTTGTAGCGAGTTTCGTGTTACGAAACAAATATCCTCTTAAATTACCAAGAAATTACACGGTGGAATTCCATTCAATGGAGCTGGAAGAGAAATCTGATCGACAAACGATTTGTCCAAGTTCTGCTGACTTCTTATCACGAATTATGCCAGCCTTTATTATAGTAGAATATACAACGAAGTGGAGAATATTTAACAATTAAATATTAATTAAAATTATTTGTGATTCATGTATAATTAATAGTTAAAATAATATGATGTGTAATGTATCATTAAATCAATGTACAATACTATTATATGAATTCTGACATGACCTAATGTAAAATGTATTAGAATTTGTTTTGTACTGGATAGTATATTTTATATTTTATTTTAAATATAAAATATACTATGATTAAATACTATGATTAAATATATTTTATTTATTTATTTTAAATATAAAATATACTATGATTAAATATATTTTTTTATTTATTTTAAATATAAAATATACTATGATTAAATATATTTTTTTATTTATTTTAAATATAAAATATACTATGTAATTGTATTAGAATTTGTTTTGTACTAGATAGTATATTTTATATTTTATTTCAAATATACTATATATCATGTATTTTAAATTTACTGTAATTTTATATCATGTATTTTAAATTTAGTGTAATTTAATAGAGAGATGGTGATAGCAGATGTATCAAAAAATATAAAATAATGGGAATAGGTGTGAACGAAAATTGAGAAAAATTTTCTGCAGTCTGCCAAGTAATTAATTTTTATTACTCAACCTCTGCTAGTTGACCAATATCCCAAGTCATCTCGATAAACGATCGTTTCATTAATCAGTGTGTGGATAATATAAATTTTTCAGATACGTCACTCTGGCAAACTCAGGATATATTATATTTTTTAGCTGATACGCCAACAGAAGCCATCATCTCTTTCTCTCTTTCTATCTCTCTCTCTCTCTCTCTCTCTCTCTCTCTCTCTCCGCGAAAGAATTACACTAGCAGTCAATTTCGAGAACTGACAACGTTATCAGTGTAAACGTGCATTTCTGCGCGATCTGTCCGCGGATAACAAAGCCCGCTGCCATAAAACAAGACGATAAATCACTTCCGTTGGTCGTTACGTTCGTCAAACACTTATGCTATCGACCAAGGAGATCAAAGAATTTCCCCCTATGTTTCTTCGGCGAGTAGTCGCTTAACTGATCGCGAGAAAGTCAACCGAGGGGTCGGATGATACTCATCGGTGTGTAATTAACAGCAGATGGAAAAATCGAGAAGGAAAAAAGGAAATGAGGACAAAGTACAGTTGAAGGAGGTGAGAACGAGCAGAGAGAAAGGGGAGGAGAAATGTGGCTGAGAGAGAATGATGACGTAGATGAAAAAGAAAGGAAGATACAAAGGTACAGAGATTAGGGAAAAAAGATACAAAGATACAAACATTAGGAAAAGAAAATACAAAGATACAAAGATTAGAAAACGAGGCCAGAAAATATGGAGAAAGAAGAAATTCGTAACAAGAACAGCTAAACAGTATAGTTAAATATTTTAGTATTTCACAGTATAGTTAAATATTCTAGTATTTAACAGTATAGTTAAATGTTCTACTATTTAACAGTATATATAGTTAAATATTCTAGTATTTAACAGTATATATAGTTAAATGTTCTAGTATCTAACAGTATATATAGTTAAATATTCTAGTATTTAACAGTATATATAGTTAAATATTCTAGTATTTAACAGTATATATAGTTAAATATTCTAGTATTTAACAGTATAGTTAAATATTCTAGTATTTAATAGTATAGTTAAATGTTCTAGTATTTAACAGTATATATAATTAAATATTCTAGTATTTAACAGTATATATAGTTAAATATTCTAGTATTTAACAGTATAGTTAAATATTCTAGTATTTAACAGTATAGTTAAATATTCAAGTATTTCAGGCATTACTAAAAGAAAAATATTACCCCTTTCTGTGAAACGCTTATCACAGAAATAATCATAGAAATAGTCTTACAATTTTATTTCGACTGTTGCTTCTCATTTTCTTAAAGTTGAATTTCATACGCGTCCTCTTGCATCGAAATTCAACGAAAAAGTCCAAATCATTCGCCCCTAATTTCTCGAAAAGATGTTCAGCTTTTGAAGATTATAGGATTAAAAGTTCCGCGTGGATATGTTTGTTTTCCAGCTGCGACGCAACATTTTTCGTTCGATCAAAGTAATTCTATCGGCAAGTCGTTCTCTGTCGATCATTAAATCCAGCTATTCGGGATCGGATTGCTTTGCGTGTACGTTCAGTTCGGTTCTCCATTTTATAAAAAATAAAAAAATAAAAAAATAAAATTGGGTCGAGCGTTGCATTCGCGACACGCGATTCGTAAAAGGGAATTATCAACGAATAGATCGATCGAACGGCAGACGGTGAATCGGAAAGTTTATCGCACGTACAGGAAGTCACGCGATCGCGAAAACACGAAACCCAACGACTCCTTGATCCTCGTTCGAATGTCCGTAAATTACGAATTTTTTTTAGATCAATCACTTAGAATAAAGTTCTAACTACAGGCCAATACGTGTCCTGGGTGTCTTCGGACTCAAGAACTGCGAAAAATTAAAAGTCCCGTTGCTTCAGAAAAAGTCCGCGGTAGTAAATTTTCGTGAAGGAATACTTAAACGTTCTCGCAACTAAAATAAGGAGCAAAATAGAGTGGACGAACTACGAAACTAATATCCTTCGTGCTCGGCCGCGTTCCGGATACCCGGCTCCGATAAATCAAATTTCTGATGGACCGTAATATTCGCGGTGAACTTTCGCTTAATTCAGCCCCCGCCGTTTCATTAATTTCAAGTATATAATTATTGAAAAGTTTGTGGACGTGTTGCGAAGTTTCGAAGTCCCCCGAACGTAGCCACGAACTTTTATCAGTGGGAAGCGACTCGCTCGTCCAAGAATAGAAGGTAGCCGATAAATTGCTTCGAATGAGCACAGAGAGGAGCATAGAAAAAGCTCGATCGGAGACTTTTGGAATGCACTTTCAGTAGGTTACTTCATTCAACCGCGGTCCTCTGCCTTTCTCTATTTGACAAATCGCCTCAACCTCTTCAGCCGCAAGTCTATTGTGCCCCCAACAAAATAAAAAGAAAGAAATAGTTACTCCTTTCATATTACGCTTGCGTTTGTTACGTACAAACCTAAATGCAAAAGTGTATAAAACACACACACACATACACACTGAAAGTGTGCTCCTTGGAATATTCAGAGAGAGAGAACTAAATTTCACTTGACGAGAGAGAAATAGGATCTCGTAAATTTCATACCTCGTAATTATATCTTCAACGGTGGGGGAACGGGAGAGTTACTTACATGCGCCATTTTTTTCCCCCACAAAAGATCGCTCGCCGTCATCAATCTGATTCTCTTTCGCCCCCAGGAAGATTGTCGCTGTTCCTTTTTTCTTTTTTTGCTCGACCAACTTCGTAACTCTGTTCGTCGAGTCTGGGTTAATTCTGTCCTCCCCCTCCCACCTCCCCTTCGTTACTTCCCCAGTCACGAAGTTACATTATCCTATCAAACTGCGCCAACGATTTTATTTCTTAAAGGAAAATTTAATTGCCGGGCGCAGAGGGGCGAAAAGATTTCTCGCTCGGCTTGCAGCCTCGTGGCTGGTTAAAACTTTCTCGTCGCGGGTTAATTGGAACCTCGGAGATAGCGGCACGAATAACGAAACGCGTGTGTAACGCGGCGAGAACGCCGGGAACTCGCTCGCAATGAAACTGGACGCCGTTTGCGAACGCGGGGTGAATTTTAATCTCTCGATTGTTCCGAGCGTTCCTCTCAGGAAGTCGGCTGAAGCGTGGCCCGGAAATGTCTGTTGGACGAAAAAGCGTTGTGACAAACGCCGACCGAGTGAAACGCGATTAAATAGAATTATTATTACCGAAGCGTGGTAAATCGGAGCACGGTTCAATTTAAACAGGCGCGTATTCTACGCAACGATATCGGTGTAACGCAACTTGTCTCGTACATGCTCGAATAATTACATCGACGTCCCCGCTGCTGAATATTGTTGCGCACCTGTAATGTTTCACGTGGAATGCCTCTGAAGTACCTCGCGATATCTCACACGTCGATTTTCATCGAAATAGCTGGAAATGAAATTCCATCTGCCTTCGTTAAAATGAATTCTCAATTTTTTATTCATACAACAACGAGAGTCAAGTAGTTCGAGTCGATGATAAACGTGTCTTGGCGCAGATATTCTGCTGTTCTAAACTGGAAACAGTGATAGAGATCAGTAGAAATGGTCAGTATTTGTTTCGCGAAGGCAGACATAGTTGAAGGAAATCGAGTTTAGAATTTTTCTCAAGTTAGTCCACAAAGTACAGCGACTCACATTCACCCTATACAATACGATTTAATTGGTTTTATTTTTGTTAAAGATGCTAGATTGGTATCACAGTGGGTCTTTGTAATATTCACGTATAATTGTGATACATTTCACAAAAGCTCACATGTCAATTTTTGTCTAAATAGCTAGAAATTGAAATTGAAGCTCAAACTAAATTTCGTCTAACTTTATTAAAATGAATTCTCGATTTCTGGCATATATAACACATCGATGTCGACAATCAAGTAGTTCGAGTCAATGATAAATGTGTCTCGAGACAACGGCGCAGATATTCTGCTGTTTTAAACTGAAAACAGCGATAGAGATCAGTAGAAGTGGCCAATATTTGTTTTACGAAGGCAAACGTAGCTGAAAAAAGTCAAGATTGGAATTTCTTCCAAGTTAATCCAGAAAATACATCGATTCATGTATCATTCCGATATTCACCCTACATAATTCATTTTATTTCATTAATTCATTAATTCATTTTAGTTGTTTTTATATCTGTCGAAGATCGATGCTGGATCAGTATATTGTTGGTGAAGGTCTGTAATGTTTTACGTATAATTGTGAAACACTCACACGTCAATTTTTGTCTGAATAGCTAGCAATTGAAATTGAATCTCCAACTAAATTTCGTCGCGAGTACCGTTTGCCTTTATTAAAATGAATTCTCGATTTCTATCATATAACATCGATGTCGACAGGCAAGTAGTTCGAGTCGATGATAAACGTGTCTCGAGACAACGGCGCAGATATTCTGCTGTTTTAAACTGAAAACAGCGATAAAGATCAGTAGAAGTGGCCAATATTTGTTTCACGAAGACAAACGTAGCCGAAGAAAGTCAAGATTGGAATTTCTTCCAAGTTAATCCAGAAAATACATCGATTCATGTATCATTCCGATATTCACCCTACATAATTCATTTTATTTCATTAATTCATTAATTCATTTTAGTTGTTTTTATATCTGTCGAAGATCGATGCTGGATCAGTGTGTTGTTGGTGAAGGTCTGTAATGTTTTACGTATAATTGTGAAACACTCACACGTCAATTTTTGTCTGAATAGCTAGCAATTGAAATTGAATCTCCAACTAAATTTCGTCGCGAGTACCGTTTGCCTTTATTAAAATGAATTCTCGATTTCTATCATATAACATCGATGTCGACAAGCAAGTAGTTCGAGTCGATGATAAACGTGTCTCGAGACAACGGTGCAGATATTCTGCTGTTTTAAACTGAAAACAGCGATAGAGATCAGTAGAAGTGGTCAATATTTGTTTTACGAAGGCAAACGTAGCTGAAAAAAGTCAAGATTGGAATTTCTTCCAAGTTAATCCAGAAAATACATCGATTCATGTATCATTCCGATATTCACCCTACATAATTCATTTTATTTCATTAATTCATTAATTCATTTTAGTTGTTTTTATATCTGTCGAAGATCGATGCTGGATCAGTGTGTTGTTGGTGAAGGTCTGTAATGTTTTACGTATAATTGTGAAACACTCACACGTCAATTTTTGTCTGAATAGCTAGCAATTGAATTTGAATCTCCAACTAAATTTCGTCGCGAGTACCGTTTGCCTTTATTAAAATGAATTCTCGATTTCTATCATATAACATCGATGTCGACAAGCAAGTAGTTCGAGTCGATGATAAACGAGTATCGAGACAACGGCGCAGTGATCAGTAGAAGTGGCCAATATTTGTTTCACGAAGACAAACGTAACTGAAAAGAGTCAAGATTGGCATTTCTCCCAAGTTGGTCGACAAAATAACATCGATGTCATGTCCAGAGCTGCACAATTCATTTTGTTTTTACTTCTGTTGAAGATCGACGCTGGATACACAGAGCGCGGCATGACGTAGCGTAATATGACAACGGGTGTTCGTTAATTGAATTTCCGCTGTTGAATTCGTCGTAATCGAGCAGCATCCCCAAGGAATTTCTTCCCTCGAGGAGAAACCTACATTTGTCACCGGATCTCGGTCTACAATAATCGTCTCCGCGGTCCCAGACTCTAATTACACTAATAACGAATGAAAAGCTGCTTTCCGCGGCCGAGTAAATTGACGAACGGAAATATCGCAAGATCACTGTTCCCTCTTTCACCGACGATCGCTACGATGAAAACTTGGCGAGAGATTTTACGTCTCTCGCAGCGGGGACAATTGTTTCAAACTGTACCCCTTTGTCAAATTATATTCAACGTTTTTCAGTCAAAAGAACTCGTTCATTACGAGTTCTGCTTTGCCGTGCCCTGTCTTTGCTTTGAAGGCTGGCGAGTGATATAGGGTTACGAATTACGACGTACGACGTACGGAAATAATCCCCTTTGAGGAATTTCCGCCGACATTCGGTCGTTTGAGTAACAAGTAGCTCTATCAACGTGCCAAAGTCTTCCCTGAAACTCTGATGGAAGTGGCTACAGCTGCATGACGAGATTAGAATCACGTTTCGCAAGGATCAGTGGTTAACCGGTAAAACATCGATCGATTCGACCGGTTTGAAAATTCTTTTCAACTTTGTAAACTTTCAAAAATGTTGTCCCAAAAATTCTCCTCCCTCCTTTTAGAAACTTCCTCGCATAATTCTTACAAATTACACGCGCGAACAGATAAATCGCGACCTCATCAGTCTCAGGATATGGCTGAACGAACAAACAGCAATCGAAGTTCTAAATCTCCCCGCGTATAAATGTATGCTGCACGGTGATCTCGGCTACAGATATTTACATGTATCATTCAGTATTACCCTGCATTACGGCAAACCTTTACGTGAATGTAGAAAGAATTTCGGCCATTTGTCACTCGCGGCATGAGTCTCCCCTTTTTTGCAACGTTCCATTATATTATTTTCAAAACACGCTGTCGCTGTTGCACTATCGTCGAATTAGGTTGGCAATATTCGTTCGAATGTCAGTCGAGGTAACGCGCGTTGCCATTTGAATGCGTCCAGAGATCACGTCGCTCTCACACAAGAAAACCGATATATCTTTGCCAAGGTTCGAGATTTACGAGCGTTCGATTCTTTATCTAAGAAATTTCACTCGGTGATATCTCGGGTTCAATAGTTCTTCCGATTATTGTTTCATTTGATGCAACAAATCGTTCACATTTGTACGGCTGAAGACGATGGAGAATCAACGATATGTCTAGATTAAATTCTATTCGATGGGAAATGAAACGACATAAATATAACAAAGACTTAAGAGGGTAGAATTTCTCGTTTATTTCAAATAAACGTGTCTGACAAATGAAGGAAAAGACTTGAAGGAAAAGACTTTTAATATTTAACAATTTATTCTACGTACAGGTATTTGAAATGCAAACATGTCGTACCTTTGCTTTCAATGCGATTAAATTATATTTTGCACATACATATGAATCCTGCGCTGCTCGAAATTAATCACGATTTCGATTTGAACGTAAAGTCGCAAATACACGTTCAACGATTTAAATTAACACAGCAGTATACGTATTTTGTACTTTAGAATTATCCTCCGTAATTTGATCATTTTCGCGTGCCGGAAAGATCAATCCGAATCAAATTACACAACTGCAAGGAAGAAAAAGTCCAGCCGAGAAGAAATAAAAATTCAATTCTAATTTCATTTAACGACTAGCTCCAATCGACAGATAAAAAATTTCATTCGACGAAAAGGTAAAGAAACTCCGGAGCAAGAAACTCGAGCAACTTCTCGAGTCCGAGAAGAGCAGTTTTTCGAGAAAATTCATTCGTGGCGTCGCTGCCTTTCAATCTGCTTATCCCGAAAGTTCATCAAATCACGATCTCTCACGAACTCGTCGTCGCCGAAAACGCCGCGGCTTAATCGCCTCGCTGCGCCGGCCGTAGCTGCTTTAAGCTCTTGGGCTTGTACCGTTCGCGTTCTTTCAATCCCACGAATCGCCTAATAACCACGGCTCCCTCTGATTGAATTCGCAGTCCACGCGATTTTCCAACTTCCTCGAGGAATTCTTCCCTTCTTCACTCTCGTATTCACGCGAGCCGCGTGACGAAGAGGATTGCAACGAGCAACGCGGCTTGAGGAACGTGAAAAAAGAGATCTGTCTTACTTATATCTTCAAATCGTTTTTTTCTTTTGTTTTTTTTTTTCTTTTTAGGAAACTTGTTCTTTGATATTCGTGCTGATCAGAAATGGAAAATTCGTACAATCGAGAAAAAGATATTATTCTGAGATGCGTGATCACCATCTGATCTTCTATATTTATTTGTAACGAAGTCTAATTTAAACAAAGTCTATTAAAATAATAATTTAGTCTATTAAAATAATAGTAATCTCTAGTAAAATGTAAAATATGATAAATAATCTTTGCTAAAGTTTCTAACAGCTTTTTGTTCAAATTTCCTAATTTAAATAATTTAATTTAAAGTCGTTCTTTTAGGAAACGTCTTCAACTTTCTTTCTATTTTGATACTGTGCCACATTCGTGCTGATCAGAAATTGAAAATGCGTACAATCGAAGGGAGGGAATTATTCCGAGATGCACGATCACCATTTATTTTGTAACGATAAATAAAGTCTGTTAAAACGATAAATAATCTCTAATGAAACATGAACATAAAACGATGAACAATCTCAAGTAAAAAATAACGTTAGCGCGAAAGCCAGCAGCTTTTTGTCGTTTCAAGCTGGCAGACACAAATTAATTTTTAATTCGCAACGTGTGTTTCGTGTGTTTCGTGTCGCTTCCGTCGGTTGTAAGATCCTTCACATCAGGCCAATCGAATCGCCACGATTCGACCTTCGCCGACAAATTAATTCTCGAGGCTCTAGAGCAAAAACTGACGTAGAAAACGACAAGCCATTCGCCTTGCACGCCGAAAGTTCTTAATTAGAATCCTTCTTCGACGACACGATCGCCAAACTACGTAATCGTGACGTGTCACATTTTCTCTTTCTTTTTTCCCTCTGTCGTTCTTTGAACGTCAAGATGTCTGAAAAATAAATAAAATACGAAAACCGATCTTGCGAACGAAGGGAAAATCTATTTTCTAATTTAGCCATGAAATTTACACTCCTGTTGAGACACTATTGAAAGGATAAATTTGTTTTATGTTTTATATTAGTTTATAATATATTAATAGTAGTTTGGTAGTATTATAATATATTAGTATTAGTAATACATTAGTTTTGAACTTGTCTCAATTGAGAGATTTTAAATATTCTAAATATTATGATTTGAATATTGTACTGTTATTTTTTCAAATGTTATATTATTACTATTTACTATTATAAATATTATTAAATATTATAATATTATATATAAATGTTATAAATATTATTAAATATTATAATATTATATATAAATGTTATAAATATTATTAAATATTATAATATTATATATAAATGTTATAAATATTATTAAATATTATAATATTATATATAAATGTTATAAATATTATTAAATATTATAATATTATATATAAATGTTATAAATATTATTAAATATTATATTATATATAAATGTTATAAATATTATTAAATATTATATGATATATAAATGTTATAAATATTATTAAATATAATATTATATATAAATATATATCTATATTATAAATATTATTAAATATAATATTATATATAAATATATATCTATATTATAAATATATATCTTTGGGTACGTTGGATACACTAAATTTTCCACCAAACGTATAAGAGTTCGCGACCCGGCGATCAAGAGCTCGTTTCACGAAAGCAAATGACTTTTTAATCTCCAGACGGTGAAACTACCCGGAAAAGACATTTCGTAGAATCGATTTTTTCGCGGTGAAGAACAGCTGTTGATGCTGGAGGAATTTGTCAGCGGAACTTCTACTTTGCCTCCTCGAAGGGAAATGAGATGAGAATGGCCCAATCATCGAACGTACCGCGAAATTCCTTCAGTTTCACTGTCATAACACGGTTCGCTGTTTGACAAATATTTAGGACACAACGGCCTGCTGATTCGACAGGGTTAACTACGTTTGAGCAAACAAACGTCATCGTCCAACTCCAACTAAGGCTCGCTACCTACTAATTTGTCAAAATATTTCACAGAGGGGAACAGTTCGATCGTGTTTTCCAATTAATACGATCCTCCTCCAAATTGGAGACCAGTAATCGACAGAGTCAATTATGCTTCGCACGACAAACTACTGCTCCGCTACTGGACAATTTGTCAAAACACTCTGACACAGTTGGAATAGAGAGAATAATTTGAGTTTAGTGTTCTGCAATTGGTGATTAACAATCGTCGTTTAATTAGAAATTAGAAATTAACAATTTGTTTTGCACACCCGTGTCGAGTGTTCGAAGAAAACGAGGAGAGAGAGAGAGAGAGAGAGAGAGAGAGAGAGAGAGAGAGAGTTATTCAGGCGTACCACAATAATAGGCACGTACACGACCGACTCTACCGGCTACATTTGAATTGGTCGACGAACGACGGAAATATTGGATCAAAAATGGTGAATTCCTGTGAACGAGCGATCGAATTCAATAGGCGTCTATTATTCGGAGTAGCGTGGCGTTCGGTTGGTACGAATGGTCGAAGAGTTTTGATGAAAATGTCGGGAAATAACTGTGGCCACAATTTGAAACTGACTTGACTCGTGGCCACGAAACTGACTTGACAAATATATTAAATATTATTATCACTAGATAATATTGCGTACATTAAAAATACAGTTAGCATGCGATATATCCCGGATAGAAGACAAATGATTTATTCGCGCGCGTTTGCTTATCTGCACGAGGATGTAAAAATACGTTAAACTGCATTTTTTTTTTTTAGGGAAAAGAAAAAGAAATGTAAAAATTTTTTTTGTTGTAGTAGAAATTAGGAAATCACAGAGAGAGAGAGAGAGAGAGAGTTTTATATATTTTTCCTACTATCTATAAGACACGGAAACGTCTCTGCGAAATGTTAGTTTCTCAACCTCAGTGGGATTATCAATTCGCGAAACGGGGCAGATGTAATTTCGTCCGTTCGTTAGTTCCGCAAGCTGCGTTCATATTGTTCGATCGGCAGCACGCATTCTCGCAGAAACTCTCGAAAACGACTGAAACCCCGAGCACACCGAGAGTCGACAGCGTTACGACGAGCAAGTTCGCTTGGTACTACCATGTAATCCCGTGGAAATGAAAATGTCATTACCAACAACGTGTCTTAACGTCAGCATATGTCGTTCAGACAAAATTTCACTTACACTTGTTTGGCATCACGGAACTAAAAATAAGAGGTAACTTCTCGATACAAATCATCAAACAATTTCTTAAGGTGAATTAAAATCAAGATTGTACGCTGGCTTGCAAAAGTACTATGCGCACGTGATGTGCAAAACATCTCTAAAATAAAACAAATATATATATATATAATATAATATATATAATAATACAAATAAATAAAAAATATATAAATATAATATAATATATATAATAATATAAATAAAAAAAATATAAATATAATATATATAATATATATTAATATAAATAAGAAAAAAGTATAAATATAATATAATTATATATAATATAAATATAAATATAATATATATAATAGAATAATTATATAATAAAATATAATTAAAAATATATAAATTAAACTAATAACAAGATACATTTCATAGAAACGAGAAAAACATTTGAACGATCAATCATTCACTTTGTTATTTTTCTCGATCTCGTTTTTCTCTTGCGTAGAATGTACGAACGATAATATTTTTCTGTCTTTTTTCAGTTGTTAACAACTGTTTGAGTCACTGTACACAGTCATACAGTATTGACGGATTATTTCCGGTCTTTTCGTACTTCATACTGTTGCCACACAAACAATCGTCTATAGTTAAATGGTGCATGGTTTTTTAAATAGTTTGTACATACTTGGGCTTTTAATTTTCAATTGTATTTCCTGTTATCCTCGTGTAATACCATTTTACAGAAAGAGCCTTTAATGAGGCCGTAACCGGTATATTTTAGCATAATCCGTTCGTAATAATATCTCGAGGGAGTAACAGTATATATTCCCTAATAATATTCTAACGCAATAGTCTACGATAATTTGTACAATCTTGTAGCCTGAACAACATTTCGCAATATTATTCAACTTGGCAATTCGCAAATTTAATGAGAACGTTCCGTCAATTCGCAATCCTTCGTGGATGATTAATAATTCGACGTTTGAATACACGTCTCACTTGCAAGTTGCAGGTTTCTGTTATCAACTGATCGCTATTTCTCGACACGCATTGCACGAATTCGAGTTTTCTCAGCTACGACGTTTACGCGAAATATAAAACGTAAAATATCTGCTGAGAGGATCGAGATAAATAGCACGGAAGTAAGTGAAATGAAATTCTCTTCTTGAAGGAAGGAAATATACGACTCTGGAAATAATGATGTTCGAATCCTAGCTGAAGTTGTAATCTCGAAAAAATTCGAAATCCCTCGCGTTTCCAAATCCTCGCGATCGTTAATTGAAAATTTTCGTTGCAGTTCGTTAACGAAATATCCCAACGACGAAAATTAGCGCGCGTGCGCCCGGTGTTGCTTGCTGATTTATTCGAACGGGCGCGTGGGCGGATCGTGGCTCATCGCGTTTCTTTTTTTTTTTCTTTTTTCACAGCGCGAGCCTCGAAACATTTCCAGTTCGATAGAATTCTCGCAGTGAAAATTAAAATCACAGGTTTTCACTGGACAACTCCGGGACAAACGAGAAAAAGAACGCGAAAGAAATTCGTTCCACGCGAACGTTCCTTTTTCTCTCACCGTCGAGTCTGCTTTTTAATTGAGAGTTAATTAAAAAACAGTAAGAGCAGGGCAGACTGCGCAAGTCGTTGGAGAAAAAAAGAAAGAAAAAGAAATACAACGCAATAATATGTATCTCGCGCGTTTATTATACTGAATGAATGTCGGCGTTGCGTAGAATTTCGTCTACCAGTTGCGCATAATCGAGTTGTTCCGGCAGAAATTTTCTAACAACTGCAGCGGAAAGTTCGTCTCCTCTGCCACCTGTTGGTAACGATTCAAGACCTAACAAGTTTAGTTCGCGAGAAGGAGGTCTCGCCCGCGCCGAGAGCCGACGATTCTAATTTCACACGAATTTTTGATACAAATTCCCTCGTTCGGGAGAGAACACAAGGAGAATACTAATAAATTTCTCGTGGGAAAGTCTATCATTCGTTAATTTGACGTAACAAATTATCAACGCGATAATTTTCTATCGAATAAAGGTACGTTCACAAGGACAAATGGCGCTACTGAATAAATGAGTTACGCTTGTCACCGGCGGGGAAGAATTACGGTTCTTTTTTGTCGAAGGAACTCCATTGTGGCTCCACGTTTTTTTCGATCCTTGACGCTGACGTGTACACTATACATTCGAAAAGCTACAATTTTCTTTCTCCGCGAACGTCAAGCTTGCCAAGCGTCTGCGACAACACTCATTAATCCGAATTCTCACCGAGTTTTCTCTGCCTTTTGTTCTACGCTCCGGGAAAGGAATAATTGCATAGCTTTCTACGACAAAAAAAAAAAAAAGAAGAATCGCAAATAAAATCACTTACCTGGTAGCAAGTTTCGTCTCCATTTGCTTGTAAAAATCGAAGCCAGCCGAGATAAATCCTCTTTAATCTTCGATTCCGTCCTTTTTATATTCCGAGCTGTGCAAAGACAACTCCACGTCTGTCTTATTAATCTTCGCGTTCGATCGAATTTACTTGAATGATAAATCCGGTACGTTTGTTCCGAACTGTTCTCTCGCTCTTGCTCACGCGAAATAAGTTTTCCATCGCGACTGTGTGCAGCGAAGAAAAAAAAAAGAGGGAATTTCTTTTAATCAAGATCGCCGTTAAATTCGTTATCGTTCAGTGGCAAACGGGCCGAGTCAGGGTTCTCGGTGGTGAAATTTGAATATATTTCGAGATTATTACACTCTCGAGGACGATACCACCGAAAAGAATTGCAAATTTTACGACTTGAAATTTCAAACGTTATCGTTAGCTCTTTAAATGCTTATCACGGTAAATTACCGAGAACGTTCGAGCGCTTGCCGAGTAATAAAATTGTCAGCGGTGACTGAATCGCTCGTTGTAACTTGTTACGAAACGCGTAGAAATCTCCTCTCTTCGTTCTCGTTTTACAAAGGAACTTAGATCATTAAGGCTTTTACCTCCTTACTTTCCCTCGTTGGGCACTTCCCTCGAACAAGATTCCAAGTTCCTTTGTCAGGGAGAACGAAATGGGAGATGGGGGAATTTTCAGCGAGAACTACGAGTTTCGTGCTGCAACATTCGGCATCGACGAACGCTCAGAAAAAATCGTTCATGGCACGAAAGGGAATACGTTCGAATCTGTAACATTACAGTTCCAGACTAGACCGAAGGGCCGTATTAATTTCAGTTCCACTGCGAGCAAACTATCGCAAAGTTTAATCGATTCTCGCGATAAATTCTGCTTCAATTAACGAACAGTAATAGCAGTTGTTACTCTCGCTATCAAGTTTTGCAAAATTTTTAATTTTCTCTCTACACACAGCTGTACGAAATAAGTCGCTATCGATTTCTTCAACGGCTGGAACCGTCGATCAAAGTATAAAAAAGAAAAAAGGAAACATTGCATCTAGAGAAACTAGATGCGCAAATTCGTGATACGTTAAAGAACACAAACCTTTCGCTTCTGTGTATTTTACAAAAATTTATGTAAAAATTTGCAAATTCTTACGCAAGTGTGTTCTAAAAAAATTTTAAAATATAATGATATATAAATTTACAAATCTAATAATATAGAAATTTACAAGTTTATATAAAACAGAAAATCTGCGAAATGGGATAAAAAATGGTGATTTCGATTAGTTCGGCAGTTCTAAGTGCTCTTTTCACAAACCTTAATTTATTTCATAATTTATTGGCCCCTCTCTCTCGTGTGAATTTTCAAAACTCACTGACATTTCATGTAGAACATTTGGCTCTAAAATCCTGGACGCTCCATCCCTGTGACACATAATTTTTATTATTTTCGACGGATGTGGAGGAACTTAACTTGATCTAAACAAGCTTCCAAGGAATGACACGCATCAAAAAAAAAAAAAAAAAAAAAAAAAAAAAAAATTGGAGAGTTAAAGAAATTTTCGTTTAAAGAAATGCAAAAAATTCACTATTAATAAAACTCTCGTTAGAGAATCAAATTTCCTTCGTTGGGAACCGCAAATGTAGAATGTCAATCTAATTTGTTTCTTGAGTTTCTAATTTTCTGGGTCTCTTGATACGCTCGAGTCTCTGCGGCGAAACTTTTATTACCAGAACGTACTTATCAATAACGAGGAGGGAATCGTCGTCAGAGTTCATCGTACTCGTTCGAGCGTCCGCGGAGAGAGGTAGGAGAGATTCATTTGTGGCCAGGAAGAATTGCTCTTCTGGTAATTGTAGGGTCGTTGCGCGGAGTGTAAGACGTTAAGACCGGAATCCGCTCTCCGCGTGGTACTACCTCCAGCTACGACAAAAGGCTCTCGATTCTGCGTCGCGGTGAAAGGACCTTCGTCGCATTTTTTTTTTCCTTTTTTTTTTCAGAGCTGGATAATGCCCATGTCCACGAGACTCGTCCCTGAAACAGGGGTGAAATCGCGAAATCTCTTTCGATAAACGTTCGTACAATTCTCCTCTCGCCGAGAGGTAAATATCCATTCATTATTAAACTGACGACGAGAATTATTCGCGAAACGAAAGGGACGTTTAAACGAAGTAGTTAAACCGAGGACGAAAGAGATGGAATGAAAGTGGACGAGGAGAGATTGAGCCGACCATGAAATGCTCCTCGGTTTAATTACGTTATTAATTTTTTACTCGTTCTCGATTTGTTGAAGTCATTTCATCTCGACGGAATATTATTTACGAAATGAAGGAAAAATGAGTCGCAACGGAAGCAGTAGCTGTACAAGGAAAAAGAATTGAACGATCGAGGAAATTTATTATTGTACGGAAGAGAAATGTAGAGAGAGAGAGAGAGAGACGAACCCAAGATTCACCTAAGGTCGTCTGATTGAATAACGAATTGAAGAAGGTGAAATCGCTGTTTCTGATCTTTCAATACACTTCTCTCTCTCTCTCTCTCTCTCTCTCTCGCAACGAACTAACGTGCCAGATTGATTTGCGAAATTAATTAATACAGCAAATCAGAATGTTTGCCTTCTTTTCTTCGTTGAATTATTGATTGATATTCTTTGTTTTTTTTTTTTCCTTTCAACGAACGCGCGCTGTTTGTCTCGCGACTTTACGGCGCACTTTCTGCTTAGCGAGCGTTCTCCCGGCGAATAGAAAATTTCATCAATGAAATTAGAGTAACTTGAAACTGTCAGCCGTCGACCTACTTTTCCCCCTCACGCTTTTAATTAAACCTGCCCGCGTTAAAAAGGGATCGCGTCTGTGCAAAATATAAATTATGCCACGAAGATTTTCCTCACAAGTGATTGCAGTATATGCAGGAATTAATAGCAATTGTCTTCTTCGTCAAACGAATCAGAGAAAGTCGTTTTCACTCTGAGGAAGAAAGAAAGAAATTCTTCCAGAAAAATCTCCAGACCGAGACCAAGATTAATTTCCAAGATGAATGTTTTTGCAAAAGTCAGTTCTGATGGAGATTCGCGCGACTGATTTTCAAAGACACTGAATCACACTGACAATGAGGGGAACGGTGATTTATCTAATGGAAAATATACCATTATCTCGTACGGTGCACGAGTCGCACTGCTGTAATTCATCCGCGTTCGATTTATGAACGCCCTTCTCTTCCATTTTCGATAAGAGAATAATAATAATAATAATAATAAAAAAGAAAAACACACTTCATTTTACTATCTATCCAGTCTATACGAGCAATCCCTCATCAAATTTCTCTAAATCATCTCTAATCAGTCGCAAATTTATGACAAACGTTCGAGAAGATCGGCGAAATTATTCGAAAAAAAAATGCTTTCGTATGAAAAATAAAAAAAAAAAGAAAAGAGCGTGGTCTTCGAACGTGACGCAAATCATCGACAGCTAGATAAAATCAGACCAACCTCCCACGTGAAATTGAAAATTTCGTAAACAAACGAACTTAAGTTCCAAATTTTCAATTTCGACGTTAACCACTTGCGTCGGCGATTGCGGACCATAACGAGCGACCAAACCGTATACGATAATTCGCCGCTTTCTTTTTTGAACTCGTCGGTATGCCATAAACTGGATAAATGTTACTGAGAATTCAACAAGTTCATTATCTGTTTTGCCTATTTTGTTTTACTCAAGAACTGAAAAAATGTTGCAAATTTGGGAATTTCTCGACGTGCGTGTCACGTCGTTCCAGCGCAAGAGGCTAAAGTCGAAGCCCAAGACAAAGCGTTTCCAGCGAGAAAGAATAGCGTAGATTTCTACTAGACTAGTTCTACGTTCTACAATAGAGACAGGAGTAACAATTCCATTCTTCGAAGATTCGAGAGAAGGCAGCCGGAAGCCGGTTACCGGTTCGAAACTCTTCGAAGCGACGCGGTCTCGTCTCGTTAGTCTTTTGGATACTGGCCAATATTCATTTCTCCCTTTCAGCTGGCACGCACGGCTTATCATGATCATTCGGCGAGATAATCGCGGCTTGACGTACTTCCTCCGACGCGTAACTCTCGTCCACGCTGCGGGTTCGTCGAATTTCCACGAACGAAACTCTTCGAAGTAGAACAGAGAACGCTTCTCCGTCGTCTTTGTGTTCTTGCCTCCTTCCGGCAACTGCCATTTGGCCAGAGGTTAAGAAGAAGCAAGTTGAGAAAGTCGCGGGGAAGTTTTCCGGTTTCCGTGGGACGCGAAATCGGTCGCGAAAGTTCAAAGTAATTGTCGTCGCGTGCAACAAGTTCGCGGGCCACGGCCTGGCCGAAAAGAGTCGATAATTAGAAATTCATTGGCGGTTCAACGTGCTATTACTTTTTCATTCCGTTCCGGAAGAATTGGACCTCGAATTTTCGTAAATTGAGAACAGATCGAAATTTTTGTCGTTGTCGGGTAATTGTCTTGGAGATTTTGTCAGAATTTTGTCAGCAATGAAATTATCGAACAAAGATAGTTTTATGAAACAGAGGAGAAAGTCGCGAATTTCGCGGGAGACAGACAGTTTCGCAAATCATCAAAGTTTAACATTTTCTCGTATCATCTGCCAGCAATTTATTTATCAACACTTCAAATAAAATGGCACGACATTGGAAATCACTCGAACGGTATTTAACTCGAAATTCTGTTAATTACTAATATAATTAATAATTAATATAATATATAATTAATAATTAATTACTAATATAATTAATATCTTTAATATCCAATTCTAACATGTATTTCCTATATATAATTTAAAGCAATCATCAACGTGCATTGCGGATTTGTTAGAATAAGTATAATATACATGAGTCATACCTAAATAGATACCTAAATGATACCTAAATAGTTTCAGTCTCTGGAAAAATAATATCCTCTGTCATTTTTTAAACTTTCATCCAAGAAGTGTAGTTGACGTGAATTATTCCGAATTATGTGAATTACTGAGTGCCAATTGACTCAGAACTGTCTTCAGAAGTTTCTTCTCCTGAAATTCTTTTGTTCCTGTTACATCTTATCATAACTTATTGTTACTCCAGGCGTTTGTTTGGATATTATATTATTACACATCGTATTGAACAATGCCAAATGTACATGTTCGTTATAATTATCAGTAAATTAAGTAAAAAGTAAGTCCAAGTGGTTGGCTAGATTCAAGTACAATATAGACATTGAGTTCTGACATTTCACGTGTGAACGGACAATATCATCCAGATAAAAAGAATCTACTTGGTTTCGTCTTTTTACACATCCGTATGGCTCCGGATATTAAATCTTGGCGACTCCCTCCTTGCAATTAAATTTCTTGCAATTCTTATTTTTTGCTTCTTACAAATTGCATTTGCCGGGCTGCGTTCTCGACGCGACACGCGTCCAACCTCGTCGAGCTTCGCTCGTAAAAGCACACACGAGTTCACGAAATTAAACAACACGCCTCTCACGCGACGGCAGCTCTAGCGTGAAACGAGTTTATACTTTCAGCTAGAGGCAGACGCGACGCGCGCTTCAAATTACATTAAACTAAAACAGCCGCTCCTTCGTGACTAATTAGACGAGGAAAGGAAAAGAAAGAAAGAAGAGAAATTTTTTTCTTTTTTTTTTTTTGCTCAATATTTCAATCAGCGTCTCTCTCAGCGACCCCGGCGAGTAACTGATAAATATTCGTTTTGATATACCTGGCGAAAATGAAGAAAAATTGCAACATCGAAACGCTTTCTCTCGTCTCTCGACTGTTTTTTTTAATGAATAAAGCACGCTGCGGGATATTGACAGATTTCCATTTATTTTCAAACGGCACTCGTTTCGCGGTAAGTCGTGTAATGGAATTTGGAAGCTGTGCGACTGCTAGTGTCGGTGCAATTTACGTCGCACTGGACGAACCTTCAATATTATGAATATAAAATATTATTTGAAGCAGGCTATATTCTCATTCCTATCAAGAGTATTTTTTTTTTTTTTTTTTTTTTAATTTCAGTTTCAGTTCTTTTTTCAAGCATAAAACTTTCGTGCCTTTAAATTTCTTCTTGGCGCTGTATTAGAAAGAAAAACAGGGAGAGAGAGAAAAAAATTGAGTTATTGCATCGACGTTTATGCGGACAAGAGATATTGCAATTTTAAGCAAAGTGTTAGACATCCTTGTCATTTCTAAACGAATTAATTATGTCAATGATTGAAGAGAAAAGAATCTTAAATAATGATGGGAAGCTGATGGAAAGGAAATCAAGGATTAGAAAATTAAGAAAAGAAAATCGAAAAATGCCACGAAATTGTAACTTTTGAAATAATAATCCAAAGAACGCAGCGCAAAAGACAAACTTTAATACAACTCACACTATCAGCAACTCCAATTTAGAGTGGACATCAATAGATCACAACATCGGTCTTCTGAACGTCGAGATAGAAGAGAAAGTTCGATCAAAATTCCATTAAAATTAGACAAACTTTGATATAGCTCGCTATCGAGATCTTGGAACAAACTTTTTTCTAAATATTTTAGGAAATAGATCGCTGCATCAGCTTCCTCTGAACGTCGAGACACAGAAGGAAATTATCGAACGCGTAGGTAATTTCCAATTCTATGCTCCACATCCGTCAGCTCGGTCACCGAATGACCTAACCGCCGATTTCACACGCCGTGCGACGGCGAAGATCTTCTACCAGGCACGCGTTCGTTCTCCTCCACGTTTCGTCCATTTCGCGGAGAGAAATTTCGGACAATTTCAACTGCAATTCCCTCGGAATATCGATCGAAACTCACCGGGATTGAAGTCTCTTCTCTTCCTGTTCCTTATCTCTGACAATACGAAAAGACTTGCGATCTCCTCGATGTCTTCGTGCGTCAAAGTCTCGCTCGAATATCGTGGCAATCACGGTGGAACGTCACCATCCCCATTCTTTTGCTACGGTTGCTAAGGCTATGACCCAAATGCTCGGCTACAAAGAAAGCGGTCTACTCTTATTCAGCAGAAAGCAACAGCAAGGGCGTCTCAGAGCTTCCTAAAAGGCTGATGGAAAGGAGATAAATATCGAAAGGCAATACCCGATATCCGACGCTTGATAATGATATCTGATAACTTCGGGTTATTAGTTTTGCAATATTTTATTACATTTTATTACATTACGCTGGTCTTGGATTCGCGGTGCGAGCGAAGACAGACAGATTGTCTTCTGGCCGAAAATCAAGAATAAAGTTAATACAATGGGAAGTTATAATTTAATATCTGATTTGGCTCGTTTAACGAATAAAGCGAAAGTCGGGGATAAATTGAATAAAATCCAGTGAGAAATTCTAATTTAATGTTTGATTTTCGATCTGATGTTCGATTAAATTACATGGCTCAGAACAAAGCAAGCATCGAGACTAAGTGAATAAAATATGTATAGCGGGGAATTATAATTTTAATATTTGATTTGATCGGAATTTCGTTGGAATTTTACGTGAGAGTTAATTAAGTATTGAACAATTAATCTGCGATTTGAATACTGGTCGTCAAAATTTTTTCCAAATTCTATTCGTATCACAATAATTTACAGCGTTCGAATGTTTCCAGGAAACGTGATTATTTCTCTCGCAAAGTTCAGTCTAATGCGTTAAACGCCCGGTGACTGGCGGTATGGAATAAAAGGAATAATATTCTGATACGAGAGAAATTAAAATTTTAAGCTCGTCAAAGAATAAAAACCTTGGTGCTCGGCGTTGGAACTCGACACGATCGCATTTATAAAAAAATATTCAAACCATCCGCAACTTTCTCGCGAATCTACTTCTATTACAGAGACAAAATTGCCATTCCGCAGACGCATGAATGAAATGCATACCATTTGCGATGTTTCAAATTCGCTTGAAACATTCCTATTACCCAGGGAATTTCCATGGTCCTCCAATTTCCTCTTGCGATTCTTTTGTTCTTTTTTCTTTTTTCTTTTTTCCCCTCCGCGAGGCAAAACAGCAACTTTTGCAACCAAAGTTCCACACACCGCGATGTGCCATATAAACACGAAAGCGTACGTATATTTCAAAGTACATTGTTCCGAAACAACAAAACCCGAAAGTTAGATGCAAGATCGTTCGCTGTACCTGCCGCAATACATTTTCTCTTTCTCTCTCTTTCTCTCGTTTTTCGTCTGATACGAGATATTTCCATACTCGTGTATTTGATGGTCCAACTATATTCGTCTGTATTTCTCGTAAAAAAAAAAAAGAAGAAAAAAAGAAAGAGAACAGAACGAAAACAGGGGAGCAAATGTTGAAGAAACAAAGATCGATTGATTATCTGAGTAGCAAAGTTTGAAATTGGTTCGTCGGTATCAGCGCCGCGTCATTCTTTCTTTCCTTTTTTTTTTTTTTTCTACTGCCGTTTATTTTTAATTAAATGCTTTAGACTCGGCAATGAAACTATAGAAAAAAAAAAAAGGACGGCAGTTCCATCCCGATGTTTTTTCCACGCGAAAAACGAAATTCCCCGGAATATTTAGAACGACAATCCGCCCTCGGTCGAAAAGAAATATTTTTCATTTGTTCCTGTGAAGGGAAACAAAAAAATATTTAACAACTGGCGCGAGCCACGATCTTAAATATCGGTGAATTCAACCTCTGCGATATTTCAAGCACCAAAGTAGATTTATTTTTGTACCAGGGTAGATGTTCGCGAATCGACAAAGACTGAAAAGCTGAGGAAGTCACAACTTGTTCATTTTCAATCTTTTTTTATTTCTCACGCATAACACTGAAAGAAAATCCGTTAATTATGTTTCCAAATGAAATAATAAAAAATTAAAGAAACACGTGTTTGTGGAATGTTATGTTTGTTTTATGTCATCATTCAGCCTTTCAGTGACCACCCTGTAGAACACGAATTTCGTACGAATAGATTAGGATAACATTAGACAGAAAAGTTTAGACGAGTTCTATTAAAGGAATATCAGGCATCGAAAATCCATCAATGCGTGAAGTTATGCAAAACGATGCAAAAATTCTTATCGCGTCTCTCTCTCTCTTGGCTCTAGGCAAGCTTTCAGCTACTGATATGAATTGAATATAGTTTAATGCGACGGTTAGAAGCAGATAAGTCGAAATTTATTTCTCCGGCGTATCTTTCGTAGCGGATCTGCACGATCCGAAGCATTCACAGAAAGGTATCTGTTATTTTACCTCCTGCAGCAAATTCGATGGCCTTCGATCGTTGGAAACCTAATTTTCCACATCTGCCGAAAATTTCGACGTTGATATGTAAATTTTCGAAATTTCGTTACAGTTTCTCGTATCGACATCCACATCGAAAATTTTATCTTCGGAGTGTTGGGCGAAACGTACATACGTAATCTGATTAATCGATTATGATCAGTATTGTGGTATCAGGACATCAGTCGTGATTGATGATTATCAAATAATCAGTAATTTATGATTAATGAGTACGGGTGACAATCAAATTCAATCATTGTAATCAAAGGCTGCGATTAATTTAATGATCATTGATCATGAAATGACTACGCGATTTCAATCATGACGAATTTACTTTTATCAACGACACTGCGTGTGTATTTTATTATTTGATCATTGTTCCAAATATTCGAAAAAAATTCTCCGTCGAATTCAAAAAAAGTTACACTTGTATAGTTGTTCTACATAAATCTACCTAGTGATAAAAATTTTGCGATTCTTTACGAGATACGCACTCACATTTATAGCAAAAATATATATCGCAAAATTTACATAATTTACGAATTATGTACATTATGTAAATATTCTACTCAAATAATAACGTTTAATTATATTAAATGACACGACCCAAACGTGATCAAACACATTTAAACGCTTAACGTTAACGTCAATAAATAACATACTGTAAATCGTAATAAAATATAAGCTTGATGATTGAAAAATCACTGATCCGCTTCAACAGCGATTAAACTGATCGAATGTCCACGATTTCCACGATTACATTTAACCACTTGCGCTGGCAACTGATTGCGGACCGTAACGAGCGACCAAACCGTATACAATAATTCGTCGCTTTCTTTTTTGAACTCGTCGGTATGACATCACTGGATAGAAATTATTGAGAAGTAATAAATTTATTATTTGTTTTTATTATGTTTTGCCTTTTTATTTTGTTTTACTTAAATATACTTAAAACTGGGAGAATATTGCAAGAATTTTGGAGCAAAAAATTCTCGACACGTGAGTGGCACGTCATTCCAGCGCAAGAGGTTAATTTCAATTATTCACTATCATTCGTACCTCTTATCTCTTCATTTCCTGCATTCGAACTTTAATTGCAAAGCTGAAACTAAAGGAAATGGCGGCGAAACGCCGGAAACTGAGCTTTAATATGACCGATTGGAAACTGGCCAACTTATCCATCTCAATATCGACACTGACCGGTTTCTCCCCACCCGGGCTTATCGAATTGATTTTATTCCCGTCCAATATCGAGGATTTCGCGAAAGTGCTCGCTGATTTATTCCGCGAGGGGAAACAAGAGCAAGAAATTGTCGAATTGTGTGACGAAAGTAAAGGTGAAGTGACCACACAATGGATACTTCGAAGTGGAGTAGCATTCGCGGAAATTAAAACAGCTGAAGAGGGAAAAGAAAAATATATATATATATACATATACATTGTTGGACTATATTTTGCTACTTGGTATTTTTTAATTCCAGTACGAAACATAGGAACGTACTTTGCTCGTTGGCGTTCCTTTAAATATACAGAGGGAAACTCTCACGAATCGTGCAATAATAATTAAGAAATTAATACCGCGGAAGATTTCAAACAATTTCCAGCAGGGTGTTTACGTAAAAATTTTCTGCGAGAACTCTCTGTAGATAATCCAGCTCGGCGAATTACGAAATTGGATCTTTGAAATTTTTTTTTTCTTGCTGACCGGCGTCGAATTCATCCAATTACATTAGCCACGAATGAATATTAAATTAAACGCCAGTGTCATTAGAAAATAAAGTTCAAACGGAATCACAGAGTGGGCCAAAAAAGTTTCTCTTTGTTAACAAAGCATCAAAGAAACAGGAACGAAACTAATTTTGTCGATTTTGTATTAAATTTAAGGTGAAATGTTGTTGGATTTATTTTAATTGGCAGTGACTTCTTGACCAATTCTGTGTGACAACCACACACATGTCGAGAACAAAATCGATATTCTAAACACGCATTGCTAAACTTAGAATTGAGAATTTCTCCCGTGCTCGTCTCAATTCCCATCGAGTGCAGGATCTTCGATGCATACGTGAAAGTAGTAGCCGGTGATGTATCGACAAAGCTATTCGATAGAGGATTTCTTAGCGAGAGCTTCCAACAACAACGTCGTCCCGTCGATCTAGAAACGACATTCTTTATCAAAAGAACGTTTCATTCGGATGCTCGGAACCCTCGAAAACTTTCTCGTCATATGAAATCTATACTCTCAAAACTATCACTGTGGCTTAACATTGGACACATGTGTTCCTAACGTGTCACCACGTTTTCCAACTGGTTCCTTCCCTCCAATAACGCTTCGAAAACGCATCAGCTTCCTACCTGTCGTTTCTCGTCGCAAAGAAAATGAAATATTTTCAGTCGGCGATGAGTTCGTGCAACATTTACGTTCTCTCTCTCTCTCTTTCTCTCTTTTTCTCCAGTTTTTCCAGTTCGTTTGCTTTCTAGAAGTCCGAGTCCGAGAGAAAACGAAGTATTACGAAAAGCTCGCCGTTGCTTTCCACCTTTGATTTGCGACGTTATACTCGCATATCCTCGCGGTGACGAAATCGAAACGAGCGTAATACGAATTTTTTTTTTTCTCCACTGAAAAGAAAAGAAACAAATGGAGAAATTCTACGGGAATGTTATTTGTCCGGCAATGTCGGCATTGTCGTTTAATATGATCGAAAATTCAAGTATATAATCCCGATAGAAAAACGGTCCAATCGATTTCGTGCTCGTTCTTGCCAACTCAGACTACCCAGAAATTTAACGCAACAAAGAGTTAATTATTACCTCGAATTCAACAGCTGCAGCCTCGTAGAGCGAGATCACCCGGCCTGCAGAGACAGTTTCCGTTATTGGAATACGAATTAGCGAAATTTGAGGGTGTTTAATCCAAACCGTACACTTGAGCCCGTCTCGTTTCATTGAACGCCGTGGCAACACGTCGTGGAAAACCGCTGGTCGTTACTCGTTTATTCAGAAAGGAAAGAGACGAAAGGGAGAGAATGAAAAAAAGAGGAAAGAAATCTACGTAAAAATTGTACCCTGTCAAATCGAATCGGATACCAAGTTTCTTTCCCAGAGCTTCGTTTCTGCTATCGTCCTCGTCGACGTCTGGAAGTTTTGACAAACTTTGATCGAAAAAAAACCCCATTGAAGGTTTCCATGAAAAGCGCCCGAGCGACAAAGCACTTAAACCCACTCTGAATTTAAAATCCAAGGACTTTTAATTTGCGCGCCGAGTTGAAAATATTGTTACCCCGGAAGGTAAATGTTCGACGAAACGAAAGCCGGCTCGTACAATTCAAATTCACGTAGAAAGTATTGTAACGCAATTTCAACGCAAGCTTACAGTTTTAGCTGCCTGCTATCCTTTTATAATTTTTCGCCATTGAAACTACTAAATCCTTTTAAAAAAATTGTCTCGAAACGAATAAAACAGCCGACCAGTTGTCGAGCCAGCAGTTTCAAGTTGTTCTACAGGATGTCACAGACACAAAGATGACACTACTCGATGAAAATATATCGGTGAGAAATGTCGAGTAAAATAATTTCATTAACGATCTAATCGACATTTTTTTTTTTTTTCTTTTTTTACTAGTTTTAGGAAAATTGATATTGCGGGAAATTGGTCGGAATGTCTACGAATATAAGCAATGTCGCACGCTGCGCGCTTCATTAGGCAATTATTACAACGAAAGTCAGGTTTGTGATTTTTTGTCAAGTTTGTTTTAGTCCCAAGACTTAAAACAAAGTAGGCTAACTGGCACCGCAGGCCTTTGCTCCTCCACTTTCCTGATCGCTAGCGCTACTCCCTCCACTATACTGAAGTTTCCTTGCCGCGCATGAGCCCCACTTTCTCTCAGTCACTGTTGATTTACCCACTCAGTATTCTTTAATTCCAAAAATTAATAAACTATTTATTTATTTGAAACCACGTAGATTAAACTTGTTATTCACCTACAACATTTTATAAATTTATTTTTGAAACCACGCAGGTTAAACTTGTTATTCACCTACAATATTTTATAAATATTGCAGTAAAATAATTCTTAGTTTATACGATTTATAATTGACCAAGATCATGTTAAATGCCGAATATCATCGAACCTGGTTTTCTCGTCCGGCAATTTCACGACACGATCGTATCACGTACGACCATCAGTACCAGATCGCTTTGAACATCTCTGCCGCGAAACGTAACGTATAAACAAAAAGAATATCGATTGAGGAAGAGGGGGAAAAAAAAGAGAAACGGTGGGACCGGAGGTCGGGAATTTTTTCATTGAAACGTAAATACCAGGGTCTCGAACAATGCGAGGTACAGCGATTTTCTCGTTGCGAACAAACGTTCTATCGGGAGAGCGTATTTAAAGCAGAGCCAAGAAAGCGACTCGACTACGGGCGAGACAAAGCCGTGTTTCGCGAAATCGAATACCGTTGTTAATACACGTACGAGCTACGGGATAAACGGTGTAACTATGTTAACGGTTAAATTAGTTTGCCCGTACAACAGCGCCGAATAATAGTTATTCGATCATTGTTCATCGCAAAATGCAAGACAATCGTTCCATCGAGCGTGGAGTCGCGCCGATTTTCAAAAATGAAGACGACACGGAATTAATCACTCGAAGCGACCGAATTGCGTGTGATAAATTTGAAAAGGACAACGGCCACGCATGAAAAAGAGGTTTATCCGTTTTTTGGTGGAAACGTCGAAGGGAAATCTCGAAAGGAGATGGGAAGACTTGATTCGCGCATTCACGTCGAGAAATCGAAATCGGGGGCGATTCGTACGATACGGCGAGCAACGAGACTAGAAAAATCGATTTAATCCGCACTGATTCGTCCAATCTCCACCCGCGAAGACTTATTACAGTCCAGCTGCTGTGATTTACCGTTCGATACTTACAACACGGCGATTTACCTTCGAAAGAGAGAGAGAGAGAGAGAGAGAGAGAGAGAGAGAGAGCACGTAATGCCATCACAATTCCTCTGGCGTGTCTAGATAAACCAAGTATACCGTAATATCTAACCAATCTATCTGAAACACCGAAATTAAAGGGAAGGCGAAGAGAGAGAGAGAGAGAGAGAGAGAGAGAAAGAGAAAGAGGAAAAAGAGAAGAAGAAGAAGAAAAAGATATTAAAGTTCTAACAACAAGAGAAACACCCGAGACACAGCTTCGTCACTTTCGTCTCTTCGCGGGATTACGAAATTTTATATAACCCCAAACGTATCTGAACAAGATACCAACTGTGACGAATGAAACCGTGTAAAACGGCGGAATGAGAGTGGAAACTCACGGGATTACTGATAAGAGGCGGCTTTAATACGTTTCGAGCGGATGGAGGAATTTTTCGGGCGCGGCCTCCTCGTGAGAACGCGAGAATTCAGGAGTTTTCAAGTGTACATTAGCTCTCATTAGCAGCGAAAGGACCTGCTTAGTTTTATGGGAGGATCTGCGTGGAGAGAGGGAGAGAGAGAGAGAGAGAGAGACCAGCCAAGACGTACGTATTAAAGTTAATTAAGAACGCACCGTGTGACCAGGAACGAAATTACACTCGAAACGTACACAGCTGCATTGCGAAGACTTGCAATTAGAGTTGTTTCGCGCATGGTCGTTTCTTGTTACGTTTAAATAACTTGTAACACTATTCGCTGCTTTGTCTCTAAGGGAGATGAAAATTCGAATGTTACGAATAAATAACACGTCACTCTTTATCGAATTAATAACATTTAAATTAAAAGCAATTATAATAGTCTCGCGTGTGACCATTTCTTGTTACATTTTAATATCTCTTTTTTGAGACTCTTCGTTGCTTTATGGTCTCTAAGACAGATGAAAATTCGTTTTGTTACGAATAAATAACACGTCACTCTTTATTGAATTAATAATATTTAAATTAAAAGCAATTACAATAGTCTCGCGTGTGACCATTTCTTGTTACATTTTAATATCTCTTTTTTGAGATTCTTCGTTGCTTTATGGTCTCTAAAACAGATGAAAATTCGTCTTGTTACGAATAAATAACACGTCACTCTTTATCGAATTAATAACATTTAAATTAAAAGCAATTACAATAGTCTCGCGGGTGACCATTTCTTGTTATATATTAATATCTCTTTTTTGAGACTCTTCGTTGCTTTATGGTCTCTAAGACAGATGAAAATTCGTCTTGTTACGAATAAATAACACGTCACTCTTTATTGAATTAATAATATTTAAATTAAAAGCAATTACAATAGTCTCGCGTGTGACCATTTCTTGTTACATATTAATATCTCTTTTTTGAGACTCTTCGTTGCTTTATGGTCTCTAAGACAGATGAAAATTCGTTTTGTTGCGAATAAATAACACGTCACTCTTTATTGAATTAATAATAATAATATTTAAATTAAAAGAAATTACAATAGTCTCGCGTGTGACCATTTTTTGTGAAATGAAAATTCGTCTTGTTACGTACGAATGAATAACACATCACTCTTTATTAAATAATATTTAAATTTAGAAAATAAACAGAAAAGGGCAGAAAAATTGTTGCAAGAGAGAGAAGACACAGATTTTTCTACGTGACTTTTTCCTCCGGTTTATAAATAAAATTTCACACCGCTGCTCGATTACAAATTACAGAACAGCGAACAAATATAAACGTCCAATATTCTCTCGACTTTTTTCCCATTTGCCATGATCAACGAAACGTTGAACGTACTGCGCACGGTATCGAATATCGAGGGGCGAAACACGCCGAAATAATTGTCCCGGTCGATATTTTCAATGAAAATCAATTTTCCAATTATCGCGATAAACAATCCGCCATTCTTCAAGATGGATTGCCACCTTCTTTTCACGCGGGAAAATCAACGATACGTCTGCGAGTATCAGCAATTCCGTACAATGTACAAAATCTGTGACGAGTACGACTGTACACACAAACACACACACACACAAACACACACAAACACACAGCCAAATACACACGCGTTATCGACAAGTTCTGAGAGAGCAACCGAGATTTTCTAATACAAGAGGAAGACGCGATATTGGCTATTGAAAATGAGGCGAGAGGTACAGAAATAAGTTGGATATCGCACTCGGTTATATGAGAGCCGGAAACCTTACATATTTCGAAGAGAATCACTTCTATTTTTTATCAAAATGTGAAGCTTCGTTTTTCACAATATTCTTTTCAATCACTCTCCCCTTGTAATTATGGTAGTTTTTTCAAGAAACGATTGTCCATTAAAGAGAAAGTCATTAGACAGCGATACAGTAAAAATGAAAGTGTTTCAAAGTTCGACAGAATTATCTTTCGATCATCCATTGGAAAAATTGATGGGAACATTTGAGGTTGTTTTGAAATCTGAAGGCGTTTCTCCACTTGTAATCGTGGTAGTTGTCTTCTCAAGAAATGATCGTCCATCGAAAGGAGATTGTTAGATGGCGGTAAACACACAATTGAAAGAGTTTCAAAATTCGACAGAATTATCTTTCGATCATCCATTGGGGAGATTGACGGGAACATCTGAAGTTATTTCGAAGTGAAAACTTCGGAAGCCAGAACGAACAGATCGTAAATCCGTTTCTAATCGAAACGATTCAGATTTGAACCTCATGTTTGAAAATTCTTCCCATCAACTGCGGAAGCTTCGAAATCATCGAGCGAGAAACACCAATCGAAAAAAAATTTCTCTTAAATACATCGGTGAACAAATTTCGAAGTTTTCACGAAAACTGCAACTTGTTAAGCGTTACAGAAAAAGTTGTACAAAGATGGAGAGCAAATTTAGTTTGTCAACTTTTGCAAGAAGAGATTTCTGAAAATGTTCCAAGGATAAAATTGTTAAGAAAATGAATAATTCAGAGGGTACTTCCCTTATCAATCCCAAAAATTTCCATCGTCCGCGTTTCTCTTCAGATATTCAAAGCTATCCGGTGATTCAAGATTTCGTGTCTTATTTCCGAAATATCGGTATCACCCGATTGAATCTATTTTACATACCGATATATAAATATCCCAGAAGCCTGTTTCATAATGTTAAGTAAATTCTTCCATTTTTCATATATTCAGCCGCAATATATATCGCGAAAACTTCGTGGCTTTGAAAAGTACAAAATGCTGTCTCGTAACTCGTGCGAAAGACACGGTTCAAACCGACTTTTTTGAGAATCGTACATCTCCACGAGTACAGATATAAATAAATAAGACGATGGAGAGTGATGAAACAAACAGCACGTCTATTATACAGACACGAAACATCACGTGCAAAGAGAATGTGAGAGTGAAGTGAAACTTTGGTGAAAAGATGAAACCTCAACCGTATGTAAAAGCCAATGGGTAGCCTTCTAGCTGTTTTCGCCCATCGTTTTCCTCTCCCTTTTATGAAAAATTTTCAGACTGAGACCACAGAGACTGAACGTATTTTCAGCGGTCCTCGGTGAACTTGTCTTCCAGAAGAGGGAAAAATTCGTCACGTTCTACGTCGCATCGCGACGCATACAAATGTAATCCTTTTCACGGTATTTGCATCACGGAACAACGTTGTTACGCTTTGCTATCCTCGATTTCATTGCCATCATCCGTATTTCCGTTCTACTCGACGAAAAATAAAACCTCGTACCTTTTCATCCGCGTTTCTAAACGATTTTTATAATGCGAGTAATTTTTTTTCCTCTTTTTTCTTTTTTCATTCGAGAAGCTTCGCGAGGAAATATACCTTGCAGGACTTTGTGCGATAATTATTATACACTTTTTTTTATTCAAAATTGTGATGGCGAAATAAACGTTGTACGATTAATTAATTAACTTACACGATATCAAAGGTATAAATAATTTCATCGAAAAATGTATGACTCGTGAATATTATTAACTTTACGATAATAATAATGCAGGATTTTCGATTATGAAATAATTTACATTTGTTCTTATATCACTTTTCAAAAAGCTTCTGTAATTATTTCTTTAAAATCGAGATACACGAAACTGTCCTTCGGCAGTTAAATTTTTGTTCAAGGTGAAAAATAAAAAGAGAAAAAACGAAAGTATATGATATCAAAGGTATAAATAATGATATAAAGTGGCATAAATGTAGTATAAAATATGATATCAAAGGTACAAATAATTTCATTGAAAAATGTATGAATATTATTAACAAAACTTTAGACTACGAAATTCGGTCTTATATTGCTATTACATCGCAAGAAAATTCTATAACTAATTCTTCGCTTTGTTTCTTTTTTTCGCGTTTAAGCTAAAAAAGGAATTGCATATAACAAAATTATATACGTCAATAATAAAAAATATATATATAACAAAATTATATATATAACTAATAAAAAATATATATAATAAAATTATACGTAATTATAATCTGCATGAAGCGAAACGAGTTGAATTTTCTCTACAACGTGCGACCGTGGTACAAAGCTATCCTCGAGATAATGCAAAATCATCCCTTGCTTAACTGGAACGCGGTTCCATCGCCATCGAGATAGCGGGAGATTTTCAAAACGAGCCCATCTCGACCTAAAAGCGTTCGAGATTCATCCGAGTTTCAAAGTCTTAGCTTCCACAGAGATGTTTCGTCGCTGTAATCGTAATATCAGGTAACGTCTTTCGAAACAGAAGTCGGCGAAAATCCCTCGACCCGGTGAAAAAGCTCGACTCTTTAAAAATTAATAACTCCTACATTCATTATACGTTGCGCACGATAAAACGATTGACTTTTATAAAGAAATTCCGGTAACGATCGGGAAAATTAAAAAGCACTTGCGCCAGCCGTGCAATATGAAAATGCAATCAATACGATTGGAAAAATTGGTAAAACGACCTGCCTGTGCGTTTCGCGGGAGAGATGTTACACATACACCGCGCGCGGAATAATTATTCCCAAGTTTTCAACGCTCCCGCGCGTGTCCATATAACGAAATGAAAATAATGAGAGGCGAGCGTGGCTCGGACGCTTTTTTCCAACTTTTTTCTATCGATTTCATTTTATCTTTCCGACGTCATTTCCAGAGTGCGTCGCTCGGCACCGACAACGAATCTGCCAGCAAATTCTGCTAAATCTCGCCCTTAAAATTCGTCCCCTCCCGTGAAAATCAGGACGCGCAGAATCATCAAAAGAAAAAAAAAAAAAAAAAAAAAAAAAAAATCGGGAAAAACCGCGGCACACGCGAATTATTTTGTCACGGTCGACAGCCGAGTTGCGACAACGATCATCGACAAAACGTTAATATTTCCGATATGCGGGCGTATTATGCGTCGAGGTCGGGGAACAGAGTTGGATCGTTTGCACTTTATTCGCCGGTTGATATCGCAAACGAGCTGCCGAGCTGGGATTAAAACAGCGTGGAAACAATTCGGTAACCAGACACCGGCAATTACCGATATTGTTGAATTTACTATTCCAATTAATTTGAGAATTAATCGACGGTCTCGTAACGCGCGTTTTCAGTGAGAAAAATTGATACAAAATGTACAGCTGATATACTATAACGCAACGGCCTCGCTTCTACTGATTAAAAGTGGCTCATTGTGAGACTAAAACTGCCTCGTGTATAATATTCGGAAACGAGTACGATTTTTTTTTTTTTTTTGTATGACGTACGTGTTACGTTTAAAACGAAAAACAATCATGAGAAACCGGATCGTATACTTCATCGCGAATGAATGTGTGCACATTTGTGCCAATTGACGTTTAGGCGAGTCTTCCGTGAAAATTTTCTGTACTCCGTACTTTTGCTTATGGTGATGTACATCGAGAAAAGTTTAGGAATGTTTTGAAGAATGGACGATTTTTGTCCCTGGATGACACATTAACTCATTCCATGCGGATCACGTAGAAATATGTTTTTACTGTTGGTCATACGACACGTGTAAATCCAAATAAACATATTGTCCGTTTATTGCGCGATTATGCGTAGACGTGTGAAGTAATAAATAAATGTTTGATAACGATTAAATTAGTAATAGAACGGTGTTTAATAACGTTTGACAATAATTAACGAAGATGTTTGATAACGTTTGATAATAAATCGATTAGTAACAGAACGATTCTTCTTAATTAGTGATAGAACGATGTTTGACAATAATTAACAATGATGTTTGATAATGTTTGACAATAATTGACGAAGATGTTTGATAACGTTTGATAACAATTACATTAGTAATAGAACGAATTCTTTCAATTAGTAATAGAACGATGTTTGATAACAATTAACGAAGATGTTTGACAACGTTTGACAATAATTAGATTAGTAATAGAGCGAGATTTTTTCTCAATATTTTTCACTCTTAGTCAGTCAAACTGCGTCGCGAGATGTTTAAAGCGTGTTAATATTCAGACACAAAATACCGAACAATTTCGTAAAAAGAAATCGCGCAACGATAAATGAAATTGGTACAGATTCTCTTCGTACCAGATCACAAACCGAATGATTCTTTCGCGCGACAATTTGCAGACGTCACCGTGATTCTTGGATAACGAGACGCGCCGCGAAAAAGAGGCATGGAACAACGTCGCTTGAATAACGATCGTCGCTTGGAAACCCGGTTTGCCGAACGTCGCGCAAACGAGGGAACGCATCGACGGACAGGTAATTCACGAGGGATCAAATCAATTACGCGATAAAGTTACACGACGGTTCGCGGGTCGCGGTAACGCCCGAAGCGTTGTGCATAATTTTGCGCCGGAATGATCGCCCCACGATGGAAACGGACGTTGTCACGCTTTGTAAATCAACGCCGGGACAACCGCGCTGTAACAAATAACAGTTGCAAATTACGCGGAACGTTTGCGCCGCACGTTCCTCCAACGTCACCGTTTATTTACATTTCCTCGGCAATGCAGCCGATATTTACGGACCAGCCAGTAGTGTTCTCTCTTCTCGATTCTTTTTTCACTCGCTCCGCTTTTGTCTCCGCCTCTTTCTCTTTTTTTTTTTTTAACCCGCCCCGTTTTTCCGCATTCATGTCTCCATTATTAATCGTTCGCGAACTGAACGAACAACGAACACCGTGGAAGTCATTTCGAAATTTCGCGACAGTAGAGCAGTAATTTGCGGTTTAAAAAAAGTCCGGGATTAACGAGACAGAGAGAGAGAGAGAGAGAGAGAGAGAGAGAGAGAGGTAATTCCAAACGTATGTACGTGCTGGTTTCGCCGAGAATCGAATCGATCGATCATCAGTTGCCGCGTCGTTGTTCGTTTCAACGTCAATTCGGATCGATTCGGTCGCCGAAAATTGTTAATTACACGCGCCGAATTCTAACTGATCGAATTTCCACTTGGGCATTCCTGCCGTTTGATCGGCCATTCTCTGTGCTGTTCTCCGGCGCGTTTCGTTGTAATTAACAGAACTATTGCGAGGTGTGTTCATTGGAAGCAGCGATCTGTAATTAAATTTTCGTATCCCTCGAAATTCTTTCCAATTCCTCGCGAAAAAGGTACACTCGACGAGAAAGATTTTTCGCGAGATACTTTCTTCCTTTTTTTTTTTCAAATCAGGTGGAGAACAATGTCGAACGTCGAACAGAAATAAAGGGGACAGAAAGTTATTCATCGGGCAGAACGAGGATATGCACGCCGCGAGGTGAATGCGAGATATCGTCCCGATTCAATTGCGTCAGGGTGGTAACGATTCGTTGACTCGTGAATCTCACGATAGTACTTCAGCAAGAACTCGCTTCGAGATTGTTACTAGAAAAGAGAGAGAGAGAGAGAGACTCGTGAATTTTCCTCGAAACCTCGTGGAAAACATTGACGAGGTGTGCTCTAGCTTTGCTGCTCTAGTCTTGCGACGTTGACGCACGTTTCTGTTGAAATCGAGAGATACAATCGACGGAATTAAACACGAGTACCTCTCTAATGGACAGGCTTCTCCTAGATTTTTCTCCCTTGGTTTCGGCTTATCCTCCTATAAATCTCGGCAACAAATTCGACGAAACGAATTGCAAGCACTTTATGTAACTTACTGAACTCGCCGGAGAATAACAAACGCTCCACTTTTTATCTTCTGAAAAGTTTTTCTTTTATCATCCCATTTCTCTACCAGTCAATTATTTCTAGGATCTCAGCTACGATGCTGCACGAGGTTTTGTTTCCCAAGGCAGAACATTTTTGCAATTTCCAACATCGACTCTTCTCCATTTTCTTTAATTTTTTCTTTTTCCAAATTAATTTTCTAAAATTATCCTGTATCTTTCAAGTTCCTAGTTCCTTCGTTGGAGCTCAATGTTCAATGTTCAGTCTGCCTTTTCAAGTTTAATCAGTTATCGTGTATGAAAATCTCAGACTGAAGATTATTCGCATGCGTGGCGATAACTAACATGTTCCATAGATATTTAAACAGAAAGTGGTAGTCTAATTGCAAATTCTTTCGTATTTTCGTTGCTGAAACTTCTAACATATCGTCCAAACGATGGTACTTAGGTTAAAACATACAAAGGTTCAAATGTAAGGTGTACTCGTGTATATTTCTCCGACTGTGCTAAATTTCAACAATTACAATCGATTATTCCTCCGAGTCGCCGCTGTTGAAACCTACCTTGAACACGTTCAAAGAATAATACTTCGGTTCAAATATACTCGCGCGTCTCCGAAAACGCAGCAGCTACGAATCACAAAAATTACACGCTCAGCGAAGGAAATTTCCAAAGGAGCAGAGTAAAACGATAAATTGATCGACAGACATTCTAAATTGAAGTTCGATGTAAACCGTCGAACACTTGGACGTCTTCGTGTAGACGTGTTGAAGCACCGGCGTGTTCTCTACATGTGTATACATCACTTGACACCTAGCCTATAACTTTCTCGGATTCTATAGCCAGCCAGCTTTTCAAGCCACGAATAACCACCCGCGGCGAACACGTCTCGCGATTGTGCGCGCGGCATCGTAAACAGCAAGTCCCCCTTTACTTCCGGTGCACGCCGACTCAATGGGAAAACAGCGCCAACTCGTCGACGCCCGCGACACCCTGGGGGACGTCTCGCCTCATCGACGTTTCTATTGAGTTCCCATCGACGGTGGGAACGTGGAAACCTCTCCGCGGCGTATTTTCCGCGAACTTTTTTCCGATTTCTCGCCGACGTTTCTTCCAATCCCTTCAAGAGACTCTAACCTGCTCTTTTAACCTGCGTTATTAAAACCTCATCGACGGGGTCGAAACGATTTTGATTTCCTGATGGCTGAGACGGGATGAAAATATACTAATGTTTTATAAATGCCTTAAACATCTTTTACTTTGAGGCTAACGGAAATAAATATTTTTATTTAAATTTTACAAAAAAATAAAAAAAAAAAATATATATTTAATTATTTTGTAAAATTTAAATATAATTTTATATATAAAAATTTAATTTTTTATATATATTAAATATATAAATATATTAACATAATATGTTATATATTATATATAAATATATTAAATATATAAATATTTAATTTTTTTGTAAAATTTAAATAAAATTTTATATATATATATTTAATTATTTTGTAAAATTCAAATAAAATTTTATATATACATATATATTTAACATTTTTGTAAAATTCAAATAAAATTTTATATACATATATTTCACAATATAATCGCAGAAATAAAAATTTAGTATAAAATTACAAATTTAATATTGACAAGTCAATAATTCTGTTTAGTGTGATAGGCATTAAAACAATTTTCTACGTGTAATGAGACTTTACAAGAACTATACGTATATTACTGCGTACGACATTTATATGACGCCTAACGGCGTCATCCATAACAGATAACAGTATCCGATTTGACGCCAAATGGCGTCATTCATAGATATTAACACATGATTTCTCGTAATGAAGTCTCGTAATTAAATATTGGAAATTGTAGAAAAATCGTATTGTAAATGTATTATTTTTGAAAAATTTAGTCACTAGAGGGTATCTCGTGTACAATGAGTTTCTCTTTTAGTCGCCTTTTACGACACGCAGGGATTACGTTGGGCCTATTCTATCCCCGTGCCCACAGGAGGATGAATAATCAACTCGTCGACTGCTTACACACTTTAATTATTATTAACTCTGTGTGTGTGTAGAAATACACACTTTAATTATTATCTAAACTGTTGAGTCTTTCAGTTAAAATCCTCGAACGTCCATCTTCTCTCTCTTAAAGCGGCAAGTGCTTCCCCTGATTCACTCTGGTAAGTCATCGGGAATCCTTTTCGGTGGATTAAGTGAGTGAAAATATGCAGAAACTTCTTCAACCGCGATAAATTCGCGAGTAATTCGTGGTTCGTCCCTTAAACTTTCGCCTGCGAGCACTCGTAAATGAATCAATCCACTGCTGTAAATTTTAGTCCCGGACTTTTAACGAAGCTGATGGAACGCTGCTTTCACGAATCACGTGAAATGTGTTACAATTCACTGAGTATTTACCGAGTATTATCGAAGATTATTCGGACGAACGTTTTCGGTAATGCTTCACAATTTTTCAAGTTTTTACGTTTCTGCTAGAATTCAGATTGTGAAAGAAAATTAAACTCGTCAAATAGCCCATGTTCATTTTATATTACTCGAAAAAAAAAAATCATTCGTTTCTGTACGATTAATTAAACGAAATCAAATCGTTTGGAGTGTATCGATTTACAAGCCGAAAATCACTTTCTAAACTAAAATGAAACCGTAATTTTTTTTTATTATTACACGTTATAAATTTTCGAACGCCGTGGGCCAACGTTCGAAAGAAATAATTTTCAAAAGATAATGGAAAAAATCATGTTCGAACTTAAATTTAATTTGAAATTAATAAAATCAGTTTCTTCTTGTATTTTGATTCTTTATTAAAAAAAGTTTTGGTCCCTCCTGTAGTATTAATTCTTACCAAAAGATCACTCGTCAACGGAAATATTTCTCAGCGTGAAATATATTCGATTTCGAAAACGCGAAGCAATTCGGAAGATAATGGAAAAAATCATGTTCGAACTTAAATTTAATTTGAAATTAATAAAATCAGTTTCTTCTTGTATTTTGATTCTTTATTAAAAAAGATTTTGGTCCCTCCTGTAGTATTAATTCTTACCAAAAGATCACTCGTCAACGGAAATATTTCTCAGCGTGAAATATATTCGATTTCGAAAACGCAAAGCAATTCGGGAGACAAGAAAATTTCCCTTAACAAGAAAAGCGGATCATTCCAAGAACTTACGTACTTTGCTTGTCAACGTTCGTAATATAGAACCTTCCGCTAGATTCTCTTTTATCAGCCGTGTCCATTAAACTTTTCATCCCTTCCTCTTCCTGTCCCCAGCGGGTACCTTTATAAATCATCGGTCCAAGGGACAAAACTTCCAATGTATAATTTTTCTTGATCACTCGTTATCCTCCTTCGAAGAACTCTTATTATTTGACTTGACCATATTGCTCGTACTTGTCAACTCAGCGAGACGTTTTACTTCTGCTAAATTTCTAAATCAATCTTCATACGATATACAATACGCACGTGAACTGAATTTTAATCGGAATGTACGAAAGATGAATGGCCACGAATTAAGAGCCAGTTCGATACAGCAGGATCCAGCCGTCAGACGCAGTCCTCAATGAAATTAATCGACGTGACCGCTGCGAAAGTATAAAAATTTCCCTGGCAACCGGTCAGATAGCTTTTTCTTTTTTTCTAATAATCTGTCACCAGCAATCGGTGTCATTCGTTACGGCGATACATCGGATTGCTTTCAAATGTGAACTTCGACTTGACCGACTTGCCAAGAAAATCAAATGAGAAACGAGGATTCGTTTAATTAATCAACAGACTTCGTTGTTCGATCTTTTTTTTTTTTTTTTCTTTTTCTATTAGCTGACAAAAAGAACAAAAACAGCGACGAAAGGTAGGAAAGTAAAGTTCGAGAATTACGGAATTGTACCCTCGAGAGATCTTGAGAACTTTTATCGAGTGCTCTCGGAGGAAATAAATAGAGAGAATACGGTTAGAAAAGTATCAGAGGGCCGTCGATAGTTTCAACACGACCGAGCTGTGATACAAAATTCGGGGAATTTTGTTTCGAAAACGTGAGTCGCAATTGCCCAACTATCCACAATCCCGCGTTTTGCTTACAAGCGAGCCAATAACGTGCTTCTAGCAGTAACGTGATTACGAGCATATCAATTCGCCGTTTCGACAAATTAATTAATAATTACGAGAACGAAGATTAATAATTTACTAACGACTGAGAACCTCTTGAGAGAAAGAGAGAGAAGATTTTCTAAATGTTACAAGATTCTCCCTTGAAGTTGATTTTAATTCACACTGCGAAATTTCCATCAATTCGTTCGATAATTACTCGCGCGATTCTCGATGGAAAAACTATTGCCCACGTTTCATCAACACGAAATTTTTCCCGCTGATTGTAATCACGTAGGAACGTAGAATTGAATTCGGTCGAATGAATAAATCAATATTTGGAAAATGTTTCAATTGCACGCCGAACGAAATACATCGGACATTTCCGGTTTTCTCCCTTTCCTCGCGAATAAAACCCTGACTTTTTCGCGATCGTAATTACAAAAAACGTCGGATCGAAACTGCGGGGATGGAGGGACGTCTTCTATCGCTCTTGACGTAAAAACTTCATTGTGTACGTAATTATCTCTTGTTATTCGTCGAGCTTCGTAACGAGCAGAGAATAAAAGAGTCCTAAAAAAAAAAAAAAAAAAAAAAAAAAAACCCACCAAAAAAAAAAAGAATTAAAAAATCGGATATTAAGAATTAATTAATATCTTTTCTCCAGAAAAGAACTGACATAATTCTTCAACCGTCAATAATAGGTGTTGCATCGTACACACCTATATTTTTCAATACATGCATTACTTTATTGCATTTTCTTACTTGTTTTTTCTTTTCTTGTAAGAAATATATATTTTATATATATAATTTTGCATTAACAAATCGACGAATTAATCAGAAAAACGTTTATTCGCGAATATTGCGTTCAATTAATTTAGCTTAGGCTACAACATCTTAAATCGATCGAAAAACCATATTTACAAATAATATACACGTTGACATCAAGAACATATTAAGAGAAGATCGACAATTCGCCAATGGATGTCAAAAATCGAAGAACAATTCGAATATATCAAAAAAGATTCCCTCCTGATGGGGAACGCAAGAATTTCACAGTAATTTGGTACTGGCATGAATCAGCGCGTTAATAATCGTGTCATTATACCCTGTAGCCTTTTGCTTTTATATACAGGGTGTGCTATAAAATGTTGCAAAAACAATGAAAAATACATTTGAATGAAACAGTACATGATACTTCAATGATGAGCTACTGTGAATCAAGCGAACGACTTGAATTCACAGATTAGGTGCCTCTTCTTTCATTTCATTATTGAGTTACTTACAACTATGTATTTTATGGTACACCCTGTATAATAGAATCTTTTAAATAAAATGGAAATTGTCGGCGAAAATTTCGAACAAATTCTTTCAAAGAATGCTGCCACGCAAAAGCTGCCGTATTCGTTACGAAAAAAATATGTACAAATTTAAGTCTTCATATGGTTGCCGTCTATCATAACATGTCCTTCTTTTCCCTATTTTTTTCTTTTTTTCTTTGTTTATATTTTCAACCGTGGAAAATTAATCGTAATACATGTATTGAGAACGCATTGCGTTTCATTTCTTCGCTCGTAGATAAATCGTTAATTCCATAAGACGTGATAACTGTGTTTCCGTGTGCAAATACACATGATATATTTCTTCAACTATGTTACCCTATCGCTATTTTTTTTTTTTTTTACTCGTTATGTACAAAACTGTCGCGGCATGGTACAGGCTAAAAAGTGATAAAAAGCGAAATAATTCCGACGTGTCCTGCTCGTAAAATTATTCCTACGATTTTAGGTTCTATTGATATTTGTGTAAAGACGAAACGTTAAATTAAAATAGTCCGTTTTGTAAATATCTAAAAAATTGCAAACTGGCGAATGTAGCATATGCACAGTTCAGCATATACTATAACTTCCGATTATATAGTAGTCCTAATGTAAAAAAAGAAAAAAAAAAAAAAAAAAAAAAAAAAAAGAACTCCAGCTAAAATAATAAAAGCTGCCTGATCGCGGAGAGCAATTGACTCGCGGAATACGACGAATGAAAATCCCTTCCTCTCCAACCCCCTTGCGAAAAAAATGCTCGTTAATAACTATACAGATTCCGTGGAAATGACGCGTCATGTGTTGAAAAGGGAAACACGAAACACGCGATCTATTCTCCGTTAAATACCCTCGGATTCCCTCCCACGAGCCGAGCAACTTTGACAGATTTCTAATTCGCTAGGCCAAGAGGATCTCCTAACTTCTTGACATTACATACACATTGCCCCTGTGTTGTATGTAATCGATACACTACATACCTTATGTATCCCGTTTTAATCGCGCGATAGAGGTTTCCATTGTCTAAAAACACATGGCGAGACCGAGATTAATCGAGCAAGTTGGGCGTGAGTTATCGATAGTGTCAGAGAGGAAGCCACGCAACGATCAACCCCTTCATTCGACGACACAGCTAAAATTGTCGCCCTAATGGATGGTGAAAAGGCGTCGCAACAAACGACGAACTTTGGACAATTAACTCGATGTTTGCTGGGCAAACACAATGAAACCCGCGATAGTAATTTACCGATTTATCCATAATTCGTTGCGACAATAATATTTTTTTTTTTTTTTTATAATAACGTGAGACAGATGATTGTGAATTCAGAAAGAGGGGGAGGGGAAGGGGAAAGTTCCGTGAATAGGAGGATCTTCGATGAAAGTTCGAAACTTCTTCGAGACGAACTTTGGACAATTAACTCGATGGTTGCTGGGCAAACGCAATGAAACCCGCGATAGTAATTTACCGATTTATCCATAATTCGTTGCGACAATAATATTTTTTTTTTTTTTTTTTTTTTTGATAATAACGTGAGACAGATGATTGTGAATTCAGAAAGAGGGGGAGGGGGAGGAGAAAGTTCCGTGAATAGGAGGATCTTCGATGGAAGTTCGAAACTTCCTCGAGACGACGAAATATATTTCGCTTGTACAAGTGTTGCATTGTCGTCGAAGCAAGTATTGACCTTGGCAAATTTGTCGCGAGTGGCATCTTAAAAAAATTCTAGAATTCCGATTGCAATGGAATTCTTAACGAATTGCAAGCGAATTAAAAAGTTAATAAACTAGAGATATCAAATTAACAAATTACTAATTTAAAAAATTAATATACTAGAAATATTGAATTAATAAATTATTAGTTTAAAAAATTTATAAATAAATAACTAATTTAAAAAATTAATAAACTAGAGATATTTCAATCAATCAAATCGATCAAACTAATAAATTACTCTGTGTATTACTTGTAATTCCATTCCCTACCGATCATTGCAATTGCAGTTCCTTCATCATTCACAATTCTTTTTCCTAATGTGTTCAAATCCAATTTATCGTACAAATATTTGCCGATCCAGCAAAATTCTCAGCCAGAAATATACAGCGAGATAAGGTATTCCAGAATTATCCCAATCTCTCCCTTTCTCTCCCTCTCTGTGTTCTCCTTTCATTCTGTCTGCAACGTGATAAAAACGAAACACACAGAGCAATTCATAAAATGTCATGCGAAAGATAATACGGAATAGCGCAGTTAAATTTCCTAATGTTCCCGCCGTATCAGGAAAATATACAAGTGAGTATAATTCGAAATTATTTCATTAATCCTCGGAATTTCGTATTTTACGAAACAAAATCGTCTCGTCTCAGTGACGAAATTTCTACTTGCCAAAAACCTGAGATTGTACGGCAGAGTGCCATTCAAGATACTGAAATTGTTGATAAAACTGCCAAATTGTTGATAAATTAGGTGTCCGTTTATTCGTGTGGAAGCCAAACACCAAAGGCAACGACGAACGAGCGCGTATCGAGATTATGATCGCGCTTAACACGTTACCCGCTCAACGAGATACAATTACGTTCGATCGATGGACGATTAATTAATCATCGAACGTGATACGATTCGCGAAAGTTGCGTGCAAATGCCCCGCCTCGTAATTCTATTATCACGATACGAAATGGGAATAATTTCGAGCAACGTCGCGTAGCCGACACCGGGTCACCGTTGACCCAGAGCTTGATGCTATACATGTACAGGCAATGATACTAAATATGCCAAATGTGCCAAATGTTTGCGATTCATCTGCAAAGAACATGCAATAAAACACAATAACATTGTATGTACGCAGTACGCATAAATAAAAAATATGTATATAAAATTTTACATTTTTTAAACAAACTCCTCTCTTCCTCTATAATATGAACATTATTAGATAACATCCTGTACGAAAAAGTTAGGTACAAAGCAAGTATAGTAAAGATTCAGCTATGGGTCAAGAGTGACCCGGTGTCGGCTGATCAGTCGATATTTATATATTCTATATAAATATGATATATAGTAAAATATAAAAATATAAAAATATAAAATAATAAAATGTAAAATATAATAAACAGTAAAATAGTAAAATATAAAATATGATATATAGTATAAAATATTTAAATTCTATATAAATATGATATATAGTATAAAATATTTAAATTCTATATAAATATGATATATAGTAAAATATAAATATAAAATAATAAAATAGTAAAATAGTAAAATATAAATGTAAAAATATAAAATATAAAACTAGTAAAATAGTAAAATATAAATATAAAAATATAAAATAATAAAATATAAAATATAAAAATAGTAAAATAGTAAAATAGTAAAATATAAATATAAAAATATAAAATATAAAAATAGTAAAATAGTAAAATATAAATATAAAAATATAAAATAATAAAATATAAAATATAAAAATAGTAAAATAGTAAAATATAAATATAAAAATATAAAATAATAAAGTATAAAATATGATATATAGTATAAAATATTTATATTCCATATAAATATGCTATATTCATATAGGGTTAACAAAAACTACCGAGGCTCTCTTTCAATAAAAAGATATTGGGATTCTTAGAATACGACGTACACCAATAAAAAACATTCACGAGAGAGTGAAACAGAGAGTTGAGAGGGACCGGGGATTATTCATCTTATTTAGAATCCGCGCACACGACGCAATTTTCATTAATTGCGACACTGTGGGGACTGCAGTTTCGTTCACAGAGAGACCGATTGCGATCCCACCGCGATGGAGTCTAATTAAGAGGAAGCTCTGTCGTTGTGTCTGACACGACACGGGCGGTGTCTCGCAGTCGTGTATTTCGCGACACACGATGCGCAGGTAACGAGTTTCCAAAGCGCGGCGATCTGACCGGCGAGTTATTAAAATAATCAGCCGCTGTACGAATCAGTCCCTCATGAGATCGTATTATCGAGAATGTCTCGCGTCTGCGCTGGATACTCGGTCTTCGTTCCCAAGTTACAAAGCAAGTGGATACCTCTTAGGAAATATTCCGAGATAAGTGCGTCTTCGATCGACTATCCCTTTGATGGAAAAGACAGCCGCCTATCCGGTTCTTCCGAAAGAAGAAATTGCGGAAAAAAGGAACGCCTTAACGCGACAATGAGAACTTTATTTCGATCTTCTTCGCTGTCTACCCGGTGGGGAATTTTAGTTGTCAAAATATCTTTGCAATATCACGCTTTGAATTTCATATCGTCGATCAGAAGAGTTTTGAGCTGGAGAGTTTTGAGAATATCTTGAAGAATATTGGAAAATTATGAGGAAGGAATATCTTTTGCGCGAAAGAATTTTACATTATAATTAATATTAGAAAATTAGAAAATATTAATATCAGAATATCAGAAAATTAATGTTAGAATTAACAATGGAAAATTTTTGGTCTTGATTCGCGGATCCAGGACATCTTTAAAAGAATTCCGTGTGTTTGGAAAAATTTTATATTATAATTAATATTAATATTAGAAAATTAGAGAATATTAATATTAGAATATCAGAAAATTAATATTAGAGTTGATACTAAAAAATTTTTAGTCTTCATTCGAAGATTTAATACATCTCTAAAAGAAATCCCCAGTGTTTGGCAAAATATCTGTAATATTATACAGTCTGAAATAACTTTGACATCGTCGATCAAAAGAAACTCGAGAGTTTTGAGAATTTTCACAAAAATATTATAAAGAAGGAATCAACTTTCTGCACGAGAAGAATTTAGAAAATCTTCAGTCTCGATTCGAGGATTGAGACACGCCTCTGGAAAAATTCGAAATATTTGTCTTATAATTCCAAGAATTTCTATAATAACTGTCTCAACAATTTGACAGTTTGTCGATGAAATCGCCAAGGCAATCGCCTGAAAACGGCATGGAAATTCAAAAGCAGGAGGACGTTAACGAAGGATTAACGAGAAATATTTCGCGCCTCGGTCGTTCCAAGATACATTCACGGCCAGTACCTCAGTTTCACGGTGGAATTAAAAATCAATTATCCTGAACTCTGGTTCCTATTCAAGCAGAATATCATCGACAAAGGAATTTCAATATCGCCAAAGAATGTTGGTCGCGGATGTGGTTCGATCCACCTGAGCGCTACGTATTCTACTCTGTCGGCTGTCTGATCACGTACAGTGATATTCCCCTTAACCTACGGCGCGGCTTATATACGATCTATTCTACTCGCCTCGTCGGACAAACTGGTGGTCGACCTATTCTACTGCTCCGTAGTCTCAAAGGGGGCCATTATTCGTACGCAAACGTTGAGTATATCGATGATATTCCGCCGTGATAAGGCCGTGCGAGGTCAACTTCTTGAAGGCTGCTAGCTTTTCACGCTAAAAAAAAAAAAAAAAGAAAAAGAGAATTGTCCAGAAAGCTCGTTAAGCTTCGTTCTTTTTTTTCATAAATTTCCTCATAAATATCTCTCTCGCGACGCCACGGCAACGAATGGAAAGTTGTCAAAATATATTACACATAATTATACGTATATATTACGGTAATTATGCGTATTTAAATTTTCACCGGACAACGGTGCGCTTTCGGCCGACGCGTAATTACAAATGGAAATCCCCGGTATGGTGTTATCTTAACGTGGAACATAATTACAACTGGAGGAGAGGACGTGTTCGAGCGGCTCTTCACGACGAAATCCCATCGGACTGGCTAAGAAAAAAAAAAAAAAAAAAGAAATGTCTCTATAGCTATATTCTCGGCGCGGAAATTTTAATTCCTGAATCACGGGAAAACGAGGGAAAAAGTTGATTGATGCAATTCAGCGATTTCAGCACGAAGCATGTAGTGAAAATAGTTCGAAAAATAACTGCATGATTTTTAAAATGCAAGAGTGACGTTCGTCGAACTCGAAACTTAGTTTGAATTGCTACGCTAGAGAGAAAGAGAAGAGAGAGAGAGAGAGAGAGAGCGCGATCGAGGAGATCATTTTGCGGTTGAAAACGTTTTCAAAGTAATTAATTTCATCCAGTTCGATTCGTGTGTACTCTACCGGGTGTGACGAAGCATTGTGTCGCGCGCGGAGTATGTTAGAGCGATGTAATAAATTTCGAGTGCACGTACGTTAAAAGCTAAATGTGCTGGCTAGCCGCGGAAAATATAGTTAACGACGAGGCTGGGTCTGAAAGGAATCCTTAATTTTAAACTGATCGGCCTTTCACGGCTAATTAGCAACGTCCGGCTAGTTATTCGCTCTCTCTTTTTTTCGCGGACGCGGATTCAAGAAGTAAACAGCGGAACCAGAGATCTCCCTCTTTTCGAGAAATGCATCTCGTAGTTGAAAACGATTGGTCGTGCGTGGTCAAAGTGAAATTACGAGAAAATCGAAAATCTCAAATCACGTTAAATATTATACGTGCAACGGTCACAAGCACCGGGTAGAAGACACGATATTTGTTTCCACGACGAAACGAGTCGATTCAATTGCACACCCCCCCTTTTTTTCGCATGATATTTCAAAGTGAAACGTAGAAACTCGTGTTTGTACCAGTTAATTCGACCACCCAATACGAGCTTCCCCGTCGCCCGCTTTATTTTCCAGCCATTTTTCAGAGACCGGGGAACCACAACCACCGTATATACGATTCTCAAAACATACAACCAACTGCGTCCGCGATATGAATTTCTTCCCCGCGGCACTCGTGTTCGCGTTCTCGAGTCGCGGAAGCAACAATGTATCTCGCTAAAAAGTTTGTTCTGTTGCACAAGATACGAAACGAGTAAGAGATGTATCATACTTTTTCATTCGTCGCGAACTTCAATGTCCTCGAATATTTGAGAATCGTGTCGCAGTCATTTGCACGAATTGTTTCTTCTCTCAATTGAAACTTACGCTCTACTGTACTACTTTTTCAAAATTACATACTTGGAAGAAGAAATGACAGCGAAAACCTTTTCGACGCGAGCGTATGGAGCGTTTTGCGATTTTCGCTCCCCGGAAACGAAGGATAACTATCTGGTATAACTAGGATGATAACTTCTTGACAGAGAGACACTGCACGCTGGAGAGAATCGAAACAAGAACTTGAGGCATCCCTTGCCTTGGTGTATCAATCACAGGGGAAAATAAAAAATGATGCCGTCAAGATACAAGGTTCAGCACTTAGATCGACGATGTTGAGCTGATGCATCGGCTCTCTCTCTCTCTCTCTCTCTCGCTGCTACCGAACACGCGTGACATCGGTCCGGTAATGCAGCATGAGGCTTTGCACGCGGCTTTCCGCATACTGATCCCGATACACCCGAGTCAGCTAACGTAATTCGACCGGAGAACGTACACGCCACTATCATTGGAGAGCTTCTCAAACCATTTCGTTACGTCGATCACGTCGACGTAACGATATCACGATACATAGATAAGAAATTTTCGGACGTCATTTTTAATCTTAATTTCACGGTTGCTTCACGTGCATTTATATAGAGTAGAGCAAACTAGGTTCCTTCTTTTTTAAATAATTATTTCAAATTTAAAAATAATAATAACCTATTTAAAAATAAAAATTGAAAGATAACCTAAATTTAAAAATTAAAAGTAAAAATTAGCAAAATAGGTTTCTTTTTTTTTAAATAATTATTTTAAATTTAAAAATAATAACCTACTTAAAAATAAAAATTGAAGGACAACCTAAATTTAAAAATTAAAAGTAAAAATTAAAAAATAACCTAAATTTGAAGTTGAAAAATAACCTAAATTTAAAAATTAAAAATAAAAATTAAAGAGTAACCTAAATTTAAAGTTGAAAAATAACCCATTTTTTAAATAGGTTTTTTTCTTTAATAAAACTTCTAAAATATAAGGAAAAAATTAATTTATTAATTTTAAATCAAATTTAAATTCAACCATGATTTCTTCGTGTAATCAAGAATTTTCAATTAACAGAGAAGATATTCAGGTGGCCTGGTTTTCGCGAAACAGTGTGCACAATTGATCGACAAAATTTTTCCCAATTTTTCATATTTCCTCCTATTGGAAGAGAATTCTTTGGAGATTTCCAGTTTGTTTGTCTAATCAAACGAGATTAAATCTCGCGGATGCTATTACGCAGTGAAGCTAGGAGAAAGGATACAAACTGAAGTGAAAAACTCGATGATCCATGTCGTGTCACGCAGAAAAATTTTCTTTTTTTCCAATGATCCAGTTATTGCAGCTGCCACGGACAGGAAGAACTATTCACAGAAGTGTAAGCACGGACTTTGACAAACGATTCGCGAAAAAGCATCGAGCGGTGATTCATTTAAAGCAATTACTTCATTAAAAGTGAACAGTTATCCAACTGTTGTATTTCTCTCTTCTCTTCGTTCAAATTCCGCAAGCAGAGCATCGCCGATCAGAGGAAAGTATACATTTGGAAAGCTGCTTCAGTCTTGCAAATCTATTCTGTCGCGAATAAGAGCCTCCAGGATCCCCCTTTTCTTGCTGTCGCTTCTATTTATCCTGGCCATTTCTCTAAATACTCCGTTTCTCCAGAACAACTCTCGTTCCCTCTCAGCCGCTCGACGCGAAATACGTGCACAACACACGCGCGACTTTCACGATTTACTACCAACGCGCAATGAAGATTTACTTGAATTTGAAAATAAAATAAATAAAGTTTATTTATTCGAATTTCGAAACAGCAAAAGTCAAAGTAGCTACATTCGGTTCCTTCTGTCATAGATTTATTTTCACCTATTTGTTTCGATTCTGGGACATAACGGGTACAGTGAACTGGCAGCAATTCGAAACCTCGCGTCGAAATATGACGGCTGGAAGAACAGTTGCTGATTCAGTTGTAGGTTGATGCTTTGCTTCGTTCGGGTAACATTGTTTTTAAAGATCGTTCCGATCCGTTCGGTTTCTCCGCCGTGTAAAAATAAAAATGAGAGGTAGAACGCTCTCGCTATATTTCTGCGGTGTGTATTGTTATTATTATTATTATCTTACACTGAACAGATCACCCCCCCCCCCCCGGGGAGTATTGGAACATCTGCTGGTCTTGCATGAAACGCAACGACCGACCTAAATCGTCGGAAAAATGGTCGATCGGTTTGGATCTTGAATTCTTGTGGAAAAGCTACGGTAAAAAATTGACGAAATTTATTTGTGGAAATTGCGACGAAATTCTGATCGAAAATCGATTTTTATTAATTGTTTTATTAACAACTGCCGATTATTATTTGAGCCTCGAAGGACACACTGTTATAATATATTAAATTTCTATATAGAATTATAAATTACTCGGGACAGCTCAGGAAAATAAGAAACTTTTCGAAGCTTTTATTTATGTGTGTTACTAAAAATAAATCGATTGTCGAAAAACACTGTTATAAATATATAAAATTTCTATGGAAAATTATTCGGTAGTTCCACAATAAGAAACACCTTATTTTTCACTTACGTATTATCATTAAAAATTATTCGAATCTCGAAAAATACACTGTTGTAAATATATAAAATTTCTGTAGAAAATTATAAATTAGAAATTACCGTGAAATCGCGATTCAGTCAGAAGCTACGCGACTCGCGTTTCGTTTCGCTGGCACGTCTGACCAGCAACGGATTAGATCCACTGTGAAGAATCGGAAAGACGTGCCACGCACATTAAGAATTTTCTGTTCCAAAATTGTCATAGTTTCTCAATTTTAAGTATATTTAAGTAAAACAAATAATAAATTTATTACTTCTCAATAATTTCCATTCAGTGATGAACCGACGAGTTGAAAAAGATAAGCGACAAATTATTGTATACGGTTTTGGTCACTCGTTACGGTCCGCAGTCAGTTACCAGCGGGCAAGTGGTTAAACATCTCTTTCAACCAAAAAAAAAAAAAAAAAAAAAAAAAAAGCAGAAAGTAAAAACAGAGGAATTTCGCGAAAGGAAGAAAACGTAGAAAATGTTCCGCGAAACATTCGAACGTGTTCACGTGTTCGCGCTGTTGATGGCGTGTCAAACGTCATTCACAAGCCGCTCGAATGAGCAGCGACTATCGATCGACCTTGTATAATTCAGACGCAAGTGTCCTACCGGGTTCATGCAGAAACAATGGCGCGTCGACATCGAAATTGTTTCAAACATTCGAACTTGAATCGAGAAAACGAACTGACGTTGCGCTTTCAGATTCGAGTATCAAGCGCAAGATATTTTTAATTTCTTCGGAACACTATAAAAATGAATAGTACAGATGTTGAAAATATCAAAGAAGATATATTCTTGTTCTCCAGTTATCTCGCGTATGATTTTCCTTCCGCGTTTTTCTCGTCGTTCCCAAACTTATTTCTAACTGATGCTTTCAGTCGTCAATTTTCTTGGAGGAGAAAAAGGGAAACGAGGGAGTGATAAATAAACGTTCAGGATTTCGATTTCGCACTCGTAAAATAATAGAAACACGTCCCATAGAGATATGGAGTGATCGGTGCACAAAGCTCGGTAACAAGCTTAAGAACAGAGCGTTCTGCTTAAATCTGTCACGACTGTGGAGCTTTAACAGCACAGGTCATGCGATATGAAACTAGTTGAATCGGTTCGGTTCGAAGATCGAAGGGGGAAAAGAGAGAGGCAATCGTCCACCGGCTTGAAATTTTACGCGCTGCCGCTTCTCTGCACTTCGTAAACACTGTTCTTTATTCCTCTTTCTGATTCCTGTCGCAATTCCACTAACGTTACTAAATGAAACTGTGCAGGTCACGTGTTGCCAGCTCGGCAACTGAACTTTTCCAGAAATGAAATGAAATTGAAAAATGTACGAGTCAATGATTCGATAAAAAGTTCCTACGTAATGCAGCTTGTTGTTCCGATCATCCAAAGATCAAGCTGACGCGAGTGAAAATTATCGTGATTGATGTTACAAAATCGAACGAATCTTGAAACGAATGTTAGTTAAATTAATTAAGATGCGTATTGTATATCTTTGACATTTATTAAACATCAAATAATTTATTTGAAACACTTTGTCACCGTTTGTCCAGTCGTCAGTCCGATGCATGCACACGTTTAAAAACGCATCCTAAATTTCCTCGCTCGTCAAGTGTTGCGAGAAATTTTCAAGAACATCGCTCGTTCGCTCGACTCACTGTTTCACAAATTTAGACGTTAGACTTGTGAATTTTCGTCGACTCTCTCGTTCAGAGATGCTCGATGGGCGCGAACTATTCAAAAACAGCTCCAACAAGAAGAACGGCGACGAGAATTTAATTAGAAACATCGATCCTGCCACTGTCAGCGACTTCTTTCTTTAATTAGCAACATCTCGCATCTAAAATTCGCGCGCCGTGAATTGCCCCGCGAGAGACGACAGTCGCACAAAATTAATTTTTATTGATTACGCCGGTAATTATGGTAAAATGGATTTGTCAAACATTTCTCGGAAATTGTCTGGCTACGATTATAATAAAATAATAATATTTCCACGAATATTGAAAAGACAGAATGAAGATCGTCAACAAGATCTTCTCACGTGATTTACTACAATTTATATTTGTTATTTTATACTATAATATTAAGTTATAATATAAATATTATAATGTTATATACGATTATATTACAACATTATATATTTTTTATTTTACATTTATAATTACATTTTGCGTCGATTTATCAACGATTCTCAAATTTTACGACTTAATAAAGTCTTTCCTCTCTTTCTCTGCGCGAGATCGCCGAAATTGAAGCTCGTTAATTAGAAGCAACTTCCCCCCGTCAGACTCGTAACGTAATGGGGACAATTACGCGGAAAAGCGAAACACTTTCTAGATAAGAGGACGCGTGTTACAACTTTTTATAACTATCGCAACTATTTTATGCACCGAGTAGATTATTACGTCGAGATTTTGATAACATATGCGTGACACGCTCACTTCCTCGACGAAAACGCTTGATTGATGAAGTATATTATACCGTCGTATAGCGGAGATTACAATGTAAAGAACTTCTCCTCCTTCACGGACAGGCCGTACGTTGCGTAATAAATGGCATAATTAATTACAGGATCGTGATTTATTGCATTTCTCAGGATTATACGCCAAGAACAAATCTGTTTTACACCACATTCGAATATATCAAATAAAATATCACGCTTAACCCATTTCGGGGTACACGTATTACCAGATCGTATCGGGTTTTCGCTTTTTTCTCTTTTTTCTCTCGAGCAGATTAAATTTGCATATGCACAAGGCGCTCGCCGTACGTGGACGGTTAATACGTACGTGTATTTAGAAAATTATTCGTATAATGAAATTTTTCTCGTGATTAAATTGTTCATTAAGGAGATTTAAGATGATAATACTACGAGTGCCTTTTTCTGCAATCGCTGCGATCTCGAGAGTTCAACGTTAATGGTCTTTCCATTTTAACTAAATTTTCGTCGCAAATATTCTATTTAGTCAGTGAGTCCAGTTTTGGTGGATTTTCCGACCACAATGATTTCTCTTATCGCCGAGAATGAAATCCTGCTGCCCGTGAATTATTTTCATGACGCGCGTATATATACATCATTATCTATATATAATATCGGCAATGCTGACGATAACGAGCCAGAAAGATATGAAACGGCAACCAATGATTTATGGAACAACGTCGATTTCACGTACATCGCGTCCTCCGGAATTTCAGCGGCGAATTCTCATTTGCGGCGTTGCAAACGAATGCAAATTCAATTGAAAACTGAAACACAGACCAGGGCTGCCAGGTGTGAAATTTTAAAGAGTGAAAATTCCGCGGGGATCGAGATGAAAATTTTCATTCTTCGCATTCGACGACGGCTAAGACAAAAATTTATTTACACCCTCTTTCCACCCTCGTTGGCTGGCGCTAATATTTCACAGCATGAATTTAAATTTAAACGAACGTACTGTAGAAAAATCCTCACCGGAACGGCGGTCATAATTTTCCATTTGCTTTAAAAAATTTCATCCCGAAAAAAAAAAATTCACGGCAAGTCGAAATTTTCAGTTTGAATCCGAGAATAAACACAGTGAACAGCACAAACTGTACCAGTGGCAATGAAAAATTTTCAACAATTCAAACTTCGTAAAAGAAGATCAACTTGATCACATTTTCAAAGCAAGAAGCTCGCATTTTGACGAGTGAGTTCGTTTCTCTCGAAAATGATTTTACATCAGGTGGGGAAACTGGGGACATATTCTACTCGAAAAATTCAAAAGCGTGTAAAAACATTGAAAAATTTTCCTTGTGATGAAATCTACTACGATCTTGAAAATTTAAATTTTTTCAACGACCTCTTAAAACTGGTTGTACAACTTTTTTCTCGTCCTTCTATTAAATTTGGAACATCAAATGGGTCAAGCGATAAAATGATGGGATTTTCGAATTTTTGTCAATATTCAACATTCAATGAAACAGTAAAGAAAAAATTGGAGAACAAGTTTTAGGGAATCATTGCGAAGGAGAAATTTCTATCTTCGAAACGATGGTGAATCCAAGAATCGCGGAAAGAGATTTTTAATATTTTTACAATTTTCGAGAGAAATGTGTCCCCAGTTTCCCATCCGCTACGCGGCGTAAAATCGTCTTCAAAAGAAACGAACTCACGCACGTCAAAGTGGAAGCTTCGCTCTTTGAAATGAGATCGAACGGATTACTATATGATCTCTTTTTACAAAGTTACATCGGTACAAATTATTCACAATTTTTCACTGTTATTCACAACCATGTACCCTTTGCTGTACATTTTGCGCGAACAAAATATTTCCAAGACCTCGTAAGGAAATAAATATTCTATAATTACTTCGGAATTTTTATCATTAATATATATTTATCCGCGAGAATCCACAGTCAATCAGTCACCTGGAAATTTCCCAAAATCCTTTTCGACCAGTTTGATCCTCGCAGCCCTCGAAAATATTCACTTCCGCCTTCATTGTCATTCCACCGCCTTTCATTTCGCGAGGGGTTTTTACCCTCTAGAACTGACGTCCCTTCATCGTTCCGATATTCTTTTCCCACTCCCCTTATCGTTCGTCGTTATCCCCGTAGCTTCGCTACGGGTTTCTCCCGTACAGCAGGCTCTCGTCGAAAGATTCCTCTTGATTGCACCCGTCTCACCTCTCTGCACCGACAGGGCAAAATTATACGAGGCGGCACCGAAACTTCTTCACCTCGAGTTCCAACCGAATGTTCTCTCCTCCCGGGAGAAATTCCAGCGGTGGACGGAAGAATCGTCGCCGGTGGTAATTTCCAGTGGAAAAAGTTTCCATGGCTCTTCTGTGAACGAGAGCACGAGATCAACGGAGCGGACTGTGCCGCTCTGTCGCGAGTTCATTCGACGATTATCCAGCTTCGCGGTTTCGCGAAACTTTCGTCGAGGAGCACGATCGTTTGTCTTTCGTCGATTCCCCGCGGTATACCAACTTCGTTCCGCGTTTGAGATTGAAAATACATAGACGTTGGAATTAAATTCGTGATCTACAGACAATTCCCTTTGACTTGGATAAACTGGTATCGACAACCGATACGCGTTCCCGAATCTCGCGAACAGCTGCTGCAGACTCTTACGGAATATAATTTCGCAGATTTTTAAATACTCACGGTAGGAGGAGCTAATTTTAATATTGAGCGAGTAAATGACCAATGTTCGAAAATATGAAGATATTAAAATTCGTTCGAAATTAAATTGAAAATCTGCCGACGGTGATCTGGGATCGACAGTCGACTGTGAGGCTCTCGTAAATGTGCTGACTTTTCGGAATTCGCGACATATAATTTTGCGAATAGATTTTATACATAATAATTCAAAGATATAATTATAATTTTTATAATTTTAATGTATAATTTTATAACTTTTATAATTTTAATCTACAATTTTATAATTTCTAAAATCTTAATCTATAATTTTAATCTATAATTTTATAACTTTTATAATTTCAATCTATAATTTTATAATTTTTATATTTTTATATATATCTAAATATAATTATAAAATTACAATTTTTCCAAAATACAATTTAAAATATTCTCTATCAAGTATTACATATTAAAATACTCCACATTAAGTATTAAAATTCATTTAAAGAAACGTAAGAGAAAAATTTGATTTAAAATCTACAGGCGATAACCTGGAATTGACATTGTACATTATACTACGAGATTCTCGTAAACACGCTGCAGACTCTTTCGCGACACATAATCTTAAGAACAGATCTTTCTCGAATACGAATATGAAATATTCTCAGGCAGAAGAACTTTGAATATTGACCGAGGTGCGATATTATTTGATACTTTATTGATATTAAAGTGTTCAAACTGGTGAATGCACCTAAGACTACGTGTCATTTTAAATCCGCGAAATACTTGAATCCATTAAGTGCCTGAATGCAATCCAGCGAGACTGCGGGAGTACGTGAAAGAGAGAAACGTAAGAAACGGGCGTGCAAGATGACGGAAGAAGGAAAACGAAAGAAACGTCGAGTTGCCAAATCCACTTCTCCCGCTTTGTCAAGCGTTCAGCATTAATGGAAAGCAGATTGCTGATATTCAGAGGGGGAACCATCAGCATATTCTCGTTTCATCCGCTCTTCAAATAGTTCTCGTCTTGCCCGTGGCTTCTTCTTTTCTTCTTTTTCTTTTTTTTTTTTTTTTCTCGCTCTCAACCGGAGGGACGCGAACGGAAGAAAATTGTGGGATCCTCCGAGCTCTTTTCTCGTTTCTCGAATAAATTATCGAGCGTGAGAAGCGATGAAATTCTCTCCCCACCCCCCCCCCCGTTTCTCGTTGTCCTGCTGCCCGAGATTCCCTCGCGACCGTTGCTCATTTCCAACGCGAGTCTCTGGATCGTCGTCCATCACGGTGACTCGATGAGATAATTACGGTTGGTTAAAGGTCGTGCGTCTTAAAAAGAAATCCACAGCTTATCAGGAAAAATGATTGGTAGCTTCGAAAAATGCAAAAGATGACAGTAAAACGGGAAAAAAATATGATTAACGCCAGAACTACTGACAATTGAATCATTAAATTTCCATATGAAACATTCAGGCAAAAAGAATGGTAAAACTTTATAATAAAGTGGAGTAGAAAAACTTTTATTTATATGTTTTACGAGAACTGATTTAAATCTCTCAAAATATAGTATTGCACACCTATAAATTATAAGTTGTAAAATTATAAATTGTAACATAGATAATTGTAGATAAAATTATAAATAATGAAATTATAAATTGTAATATAGATAATTGTAGATAAAATTATAAATTGTAATATAGATAATTTTAGATAAAATTATAAACAACAAAATTATAAATTGGTACGTTATTAAAAAGTGATCGTAATATAGATAATTGTAGATAAAATTATAAATTGTAATATAGATAATTTTAGATAAAATTATAAATAACAAAATTATAAATTGGTACGTTATTTAAAAGTGATCGTAATACAGATAATTGTAGATAAAATTATAAAACAGTAGATGAAATTACAAAAACATAAATAATAAAATTCAAAAATTGTTCATTTTGATCACTTCGGTAGTTGTAGTGTCAAAGAATCATTGAAGGGAAATTTTCGGGTGGAAAGTAAAGAGAAGGGTGTAATTAATATCCAAGAAAGTTATTTCAAACGAGAAACACGATCCTGAATGTCTACCAATTTGAATTTATATCGTGAATATCCGATAAAAATATGATAAATAACAGTATTCGACCCGGTGGGTAAAATTACGCACGTATGCCGAAGCCATCGATGAATTTTCACCGGGGAAACTGAATCTGCCGAAGTAATGAATGACCTGCTGAATTGAAATTACATCCTGAACAACATCCCGCCTAATTTTATGCATCCTGGCTGCCACGCTGTAATACATTCCTACGCTCGCGGAATAACCGAACGCAATGTATCGGATCATCTCGTCTCGGCGAAGTTCACTCTTACGAAATATTAATTAATTCTCAGCCGCAAGAAACTCATTCATATTTTACTCCCACATGACGTTGGTACAAAATCGTTGGCGAACTCCGGCGCCTAGTTCAAATTTATAGTTTCTCGACAGAGATTCGTTTTTAAATATTGATCAGGCTGATATGTATAGGTAAAAACAACACAAATTTAACCAAGTAATTCGAAATGAATATAAAGTTTGTTAATTCAGGAATTAAGAGAAAACTGAGAAAGTCCAAATACGACGATGACGAAGAGATATTAAGCTCTCACTATACCTGCACGCTATCACAACTCGCTACTCTCTCAAGATGTGCACATTGCCATGAATCGATACTCTCTATCGGGAATCTTACCCTCAAAGCCTTCATCTTCTCATGTCACATTCTGATGTTTTACGTTTCTAGACTTGGACGGTTAAAACAAAAAGTTCCAAGCCTGGCTCTTAGACCGCGCAGAAAGAAATTCCGAAAGAATACGACTTCCTCGCAGATATTTCCGGTGCTCTGCGTAGTTTTAAAGAAATTTTCGTACGATTTTTGCACGTTCGAGTAAACACTCGTAATCTCTTTAGTTAGAGACGGTTAGCTTAATCGGCTTTATCTCGTGAAATTAGTGTTTCGCGAAATAGACCAGTCTCCTTTTCGCCAATTAATGCCGGTTTGTACGTAAGTAAGTAATCTTATGATCCAGATTTACTCGTTTCTGCGACGCTGGCATCTCCCACCGAAGTTGCGCGAAGAATATTTAATTGCAGAGACTTGAAATCGGTGGCTCGGTTTCGCATTTCCAAAGAATAAAACGAGCTCTCCCTACTTGTTACGACAATTTAAGTTAGAGACGGCTAACTGGCGGCCCCTACTTTCTTGATCTCTAGCGCTATCCCCTCCACTGAATTGAAATTTCCTCGCCCTACCAAGCAAGTGGAGGGGATCGATGCGGTGGAGGGGGTAGCGCTAACGATTAGAAAAGTGGGGGCAAAGGCTCGCCACTTAGCCGACTCAGAATTAAGTAATTTACAAGTCTCACAATCCAAAAATTACCAATTTCGCGAGTCAATAAAACATGTGCACCTGTAATTCATCCAGGTGTGACCTTGAGCCATTTTTCACCCGCTGTTCCGTGCGACGAGGTAATCGTTGCGTTGCCGAGCGATGATTGAGCGATAAAAGAACACATTGTTGTGTGACGAGCGCAAGGTTAAGAGTCGATTCACGAAACCTCGAGCATCTCGTCAGGAAAGAAAAAAAAAAGAAATCGTCCCAATGTCAAATGCGAAACCTGCGACTTCAGTGGGATGAAGTATAATTCGATAAAGCTGATGACTTGTGAATGAAAGCTCGAGCACGACGCATCGTTCTATTTATCAAATGTTCCATGCTACGTCTCGTTAACTATTTACTTAAAAGAAAAAAAGAAAAAAAGATATATGAAAAGAAACGAGGGAAAATCGTTCGAACTGTAGAAGATGAATAATTATTAATGCCACGTCAGTGACGAAAGATCGTTTCTTTGAAAGAGTGAAAGCGTGTTTCCTTTCTTTCAAAAATTTTTCCTTTGTAACGCGCGCGACCTCGATACTATTACTGGTTTAAATTTTACAACTCCATCCTCTTCATAAGTCACGCTTCGTTGAACTTTCATTTACGAAACGGTCAGCAAGACATCCGACTCGACTGTTCTCGGTCGAATTTTTCTCGTCAATTACCGGAGTATCCTGCGCGTCACGTCGGAATTACACGATGAAAATACACGAAGCGTTCTAGTCAGCAAACTACATTACCAGCAGATCAAACCCACCGCAGAATCCTATCGCGGAACACACTCGACCAACTCTGAACGATCATCTTCTTCCCTTTAAAATTCATTCGGAACTCTACTCCACTCGTGTACGCGCGTGCATCCGTCCGTACGTGATAGTTGGCCTGTAACACCGCGCAACTTTCAACCGCACGTTGAAAACCCATATGATAAATAACGTATAACCAGCAGAGAGCCAAACCTGTGTACCCAGCTAATTAATCCGAGGCATAATAGCTTCAAAGGTACGATATATTCCTCATTAACTATCGTGCGGCGCACGAATCAGAAACAGAAGTGGCTTTCTGCTCTACGCACACACGGTGCTGATATTACCTAGCGGAACTGCAGGGCTGGTGTATATGTAAATCTTGACTCGAAACGATGCTCAACGCTCGAAGCGTATCCGAGTCTATCGAACGTCGTTGTGTGCGCGTCTGTGTACCTGTGTTAGTAACGGTATAGTTGTTCCGGTACCCTGGATTGATGAATCCAGGGTGGGTACAACTACTCATCGTGCCAGTCAAAGGGTTCTGTAGGCATCAAAAGCTACCAACGGAATATTTAAAAGCTCCCCTTTGCGCGTATGTCGCACTCTGTGAGCCAGAAACAGACAGGTTTAGGCAGTCTTAGGAGCCTTTGCTCCCGCCAAAATCGTTACAAGAGAACACACAGGCGTATAGACAGTCGCAAATATCGAGAAACATGTAATACTAAAGGGATACGAAGAAGTAAGCTGCGAGACTAGGTCAATTAAGTTTCTTTAAAATTTTTTAATATCAGGATATCGTGCCTTTCATTTTATATCGTGTCAAACGATCGATGAGACACGTTTCACCACACACGTTTCTATTCTCCTTGCAAGAACTCCTTGGCGCAATAACTATTCGACTGATACATTTTCTTGCATAATAATTCCAAGCACGTTTCCATTTCCTTGACTCTAGCCTGCGGCGTACACGAATCAGAAGTTTGTACACAATAATAACTGACGGAGTTCCGATTCAGATTTAGATTGAGTTCCCAACGACTTCTCTGCGCGCGACACAATCTGATTGTGTTGATACAGTCAGATTGATTTCCGATCGAACGATCCTTTTCGATTTCACTTCAAATTCTGCCTAAATCTCTCGTTTGGTTTTTTTTACAAAATTAACGAACGTGTGTTTCGGCACAGGGAAGAAGAAATTTTCCAGCTGAGGTTTACAGTTTCGACGCATGACATTGACAGCTGATGACTTCAGTGTCATCAAGTTCACTGCAGAGTGGAACTTTTCGCGTTCGTCCCAATTAAAAGCAGCGAATTGTGATACAAAGCAAACTTCGAAGACTCTCGCTTCAACTGCAGAAACTCGTGATCTTCCGCCTCGGTGTATCTTCCGTGAAATTATACGGAGAACGAGTATGTCAACACTCGACGTGATCCCGGATGAATAAAACAAGAAACTGCAAGTCGGAAATTTCACCGAGACAAGAAAGAGTTTCCAACCGCGGCGAGATCGACTTTATTAGCCCTGTTAAAGACGAAGTTTCAGCATTAAATATTTCGCGTCGGCTCTTCGTAATTTGTTTGCGAGAGTGTACACCGCCCCGATATCTCTCGGATGCGCAAGTTTGAAAATAAATTCGAAACTTCGATTAACGAGTTTTTCTACTTTATTTTCGCGGAGAATATTACTCGACGAAGAATTCCATCCATCTTATATCCTTCTTAATTACGTTAACAAACTCTCGCAACAACTTCTCTCTTTGCATACTTTAACTTTCATATTTGCGAGAGAAGCTAACGATTATTTAAACGTGTACGCGAAATTACTTAAACGTGTTTCTATTCTCACTCAAATATCCCTGAGGTAATCGATTTCTATTTCGGAAAAATATTTCTTCGTTACAATTTCAATTACATTAACCTGTCTCTTTCTCAAGTCATATCAAATAGCTATCATATTTTTTGACGTTTGCGAGAGAGGCGAACCATTGTAAAAATATTTCTCCGTTTTTATTTTAATTATATTAACTCGTCCCTTTCTGCGTAGGATATTAAACTTGGCTCATTTCTGTAGACGCGAGTCCACGTTTAAACACGCTGCACACTTCCACCTTCCATTGTCTGTTTCTACTCTCTACTTTCCTCTTATTGCCTTTCCAAGCAACTTCTTTACATCTCCGTGCATAGTTGCAGCATCACAATAGCAACGCGATAGTGATGCAACATCTCCTGCGACTTTGTGCCCATTTGCCAAGATTGCCAGAAAAAGAGAACGAGAAGATTTCTTGAAAATATCAAACAGCGTTATCTTTAAATTACAAACTACGGTCAGAAACTTTTCCTCGAAATTATTTCGAGTATATATACTCGGAATAATTTCTAGAGAAAGAAAAAGTCACGCGTTTCTCTTTCTCGCAATGCACGAAAATAAAGCATCGGTGTAAAGGAACTGGAGTGTTCATAACACCGTGATAAATTGTCGCCCGGTCTTTAACGAATGCAAAAAACGGAGGCGACAAATTTTTGTTGGAAATAAACGAAATGCAACGCGACGATGAGTTAAGGCAGCATGGTTTCCACAATAAGAGAGTGGAAACGTTTCACGAGTCGTGAAAATAGGTCGCGAAACATCTCGGTGTATCGAGAGTAAGAAAAATTGCACTTTGAGGGTGGATTTCTGCCAGCCAGAGTTTATTAACCTTCTAAGGACGAGGTATTTAAATTAATCCCCCTTCGCTAGTGGACGGATTTAAATCGCCAGGCAAAGTTTAATTTTACATGTTTTCATATAAATTATTGTAGTTCCTATATTTTCAAAGTTAATCAAATCAAATGAAGACTACGTTATTTTGCAATAATTTATTATAATTTATTTGCAATAATACATTCGGCTTTCTCAGATATTACATAGGTGTCGATATATTGGACGTTAGTATAGTGATTATGATATTCTATATTTATATCACAATACTAAAAATAAATAATAACTAATTTTAGTTGTTTATATAAAAATATTATCAATATCACAAAATATACAATTACTAATAATTTAATGAAGATTACATAATGGAAGTTAAATGACGAAATAATTTCTATAAATGAAAGTTAAATAACGAAATAACGAATGAAGAATTTCTACCATGGCTACAATATATATAANGTGTCAGTAAACATTTCTATGGTGATAATAAAATTAATAGCTATTTTTAAATATTCTATTGTTTATATTAAATACACATCTCGACGGAACATAGATGTCGTTGATCAAAATTCTTCGAAGTAGAGGTCGCTACATTAGTACTTAGAAAGTTAAAGCGAACTTGCAGCGAGTTGGAGGAAATTGAAAGTTTCACGCCACTCGACAAACGAAAATCACTCGTCGTTATTATCATTTTAACAGTCTGAGGAATACTGATTTATCGATAAGAATCCATCGGAATTATTCAACAATCTTTCAATAATTTCACCTCGTGTTGTCGGTGTCCTGTTTTTAATATTTTTAATAATTTCATGATTCTAAATATTTCGTTGTTCTATCAAAATGTTTTCTAAAATTTCCTCTTGCACAGTAAACATCTGTGACTGACGTGCACACGAATTTCGCGTAATTTAAAACTGCCTGAAATTCAACTTCAACTGCCTATATAATATTCAGCACAACTGACAAACATTTCTATTTAATCTCCTGCTTCATTCTGCGTCTACTTCTTTAGCCTGTTTAGTCTCCACTTTCGCGCGAAGGCTGTGAACTTTAATAGACACAGGCTTCTGTAAATATTAATTTATAAATATTTATTTAATAATATAAATTTATATATTAAACATATAAAAATTGAATATTAGACTAAAATTAGGAGGGAATACATATATTCCATTAATATAAAAAGAATATATAGGAAAATTTATTGCTTATTGATAATTTACAATAATAAATATTTAAATATATAATATTTATGTATTATTATTATAATTTATTAACAAAAATAATATTTTATGTATATAATAATTTATAATAATATTATTTTATAAATAAAGATTTTTATATATAATAAATTTTATATATTTTATAAATAAGATATTATTAATATTATTAATTAAGATATTATTTTGTAAATAAGTCTGCTATATTTGTCTACTAGAAGGACATTTCTGAGAGGTGTAGTTACTCATCGTTAGCGAATGACTATTCGACGACGTTCAATTTCTTCGCGTCGACGTGGCTGAATGTTACCTACACTAATTAAGAACGCTATCTCGAAGCATAAATTCCGCGTTATATATACCTTTCGGTGGCTTGCTTCCCCCGCAAATATAATTACCCGCCTAACGAGGCGTCGTAATGCTCTTCAGCAAAGAGAGGGAACAAACTCTCGGATAATCTAATCCCGAACAACCGAGCGTCGCGATTCGACGCGAACCGAAACAGAAAAGTAGAGTGGACGCTCTTTTTCGATAAAAGTGCGAGAATTGACTCTCGTTCCGCGAGAAGTTTCAAACGAGAGAGTCAAGTAAGCAAGAGGTGAAAGAAGATTGAATTACCAATCGTAGGTGAGAGAAACAATCTGACTGTAGACTAGAGAATGGACGCGGTGATCGCCCTCCGTTCGATTAGGATTGATCGTTTTTTGAACACAAGAGCCTGATTGGAAACTAATTGTGTCGTCGCTTCGATGCGTGGTCACGTGTTCTAGCTACGTTTCGAGTAGCAAAAATCTGGAAGAAACTGAAAGGAAATTATAAACAAGTTTATGTTTATGTTCAAAATATTCACCATAAAATTGATTAGTATTCATCATGACGAAGAAATTTCTGTTTAAATATGTGTAAAAATGTATTGAGATTTCTATAATCTCTGACTGTCTGTGAAATAATCTAGCTGCTCTGAGTATCTACTTGCTTACGAAAAAGTTTATGTTAAAATATTAATCATTAAATGTATTGAAATTTTTATAACTGACTGTCTGTGAAATGATCTAGCTGCTCTGAGTATCTACTTGCTCTACGTATTCAAATAACACATGTTTGAGTTCATTTGAAATTTTAATGTATTATTATATATTCATAAATATATATATATATATATTATTATAATATACATAATAATTATAATAATTATATTAATATACATTATAATGATATAATTAATATAATATAATATATTAAAATAACCGCGTGACGATACCTCTGTCTCGCAAATCCATAAAAAAAAAGAAAAGAATCCAATGAATTAGTTTCCGTAATACACGTCGAGATGTAGCATCAATAACGTCGCAGCCAGACAATCGGATATCATCCCCGTAATCCCCCGATTCTGCGAGAGCAACGTCGTATTTATAAAAATATATACCCTTTCGTTACGTTTCCGTATCCGAGGAGTCTAGCCGCCGTTACGTCGACATTTGATATGTGATTTATCGGATTCTCGGGGAATATTACTCTCTTCAATAAATCCGCCGTCGTTTTACTTCGCGTTTCCTATAAATTCCTCGTCGCGTAGAGCCGTGTAGTTACATTTACTACGATGTTACCGAACCGTGATGGAAATAAAACGAGCGTCTGGCGTGCGTGACGGAATGTAAAAACGGGAAGAGACGGAAAAATAGAAGAGAGAGAGAGAGAGAGAGAGAGAGAGAGAGAGGAAGGGGAAACAAGGTAGATACATCTTCTCTGGGAATACGTATTCATTGCGCTCTCTTAATGGAATGCATCTCGTCGACCAAGTATTAAAAAGAAAAAAGAAAAGAAAAGAAGAAGAAAAAGAAAGGATAAAAATAGCACGAGAAGAAGAAGAAAACTGCCCTTAATATCTCAGTGGGGCGGTGTTATCGACACGCAGGGATGATCACTATAATGTAGAATCCATTTCGCTAAAGTACCAAGAAGGGTCGCAAAACTTTATGACCCATAGCTTGGCGCGTGATGGAGCTTAGAAAAAAAAAAAAAAAAAAAAAAAACAGGGTGAGGGAGCGTTGTTTGTCTCCGTCCTGGCGAAATTTTCTACTACGAGACTGGAATTCCTATTATCGCCCTTCCACTCCATCCTTCTTTTTCTTCTTCCTCTTCTTCTCGCCTAGTTATGAATCAGAAGGAGACCCTGCTCTCTGGCTAAAGTAGATCCCAAGAATCTAAAGTCTTTCCATCTTTTTTTTTCCACGCTTTAACGAGATCAAATTCAATTCAAATCAGTTTCTCGGTAACATTAGGGAAATGCGAGAAAATTTGTTCTTTTAAACGCGCCTTTCAATCCTTTCATACGCCGAGGTGGAACGTGTTGAACGAACAATTACACGATCGAAACCAGCCTCTATGGAAACTGAAACGCTCGGTACTTAACGGAGCGTGTGTCTTTTTACGTAAATAACGTCGTTCCTGTGCATCAGGGAAGCGTGCACGAGCAATTATGCATTCCTGCACTCCGGCAACTGTGCGTGGTATACGAGCGAAGTGGACCACGTACACGCGTCAAGCATTTGTCACGCATACAGTTTCACGAAATGGTAAAAACAAAGCAAAGTGCGTCATTAAATACAGGATGGAATTCCACGTGCATATGCTCTTTTCAAATTCTTTCCTAGATGTTGTTTCCCTATTCGGTGCTCAACAGAGAAAATGACTTTCGTCTCATTAGAATGGAAAAAATTGCAAATTGCAATCTTCGTCTTGCATCTCCTGTCCGCGAGTTAAATATTTAAATATTTAAATATTTAAATATTCCCCACGGTACGATAATATTCGCGCGCGATGCAAATAGGAAAAAAAGGAAACACCTCCCGGTATTTTATTTCAACGAAACAAGTGGAAATTAGTGCCAGTTATTATTAATAAAAGTCGGACCCTGGATGACTTGAGTAAATAGCGAACTTTTTATTTGCACCGCGTAGAACATCATAGACCGGGCAGGTACATCGGCAAACTTTGCCCAACTAATGAGGCTGGCGCAAAGGCAAAGGTAAATTTTGTCTCGTTAAGTTAATAACTCCAGGCCGGCGGTTGTTTGATCTTTTTACTTTTCGACGTTGCCCAGAAATGCGCTGTTTAAGCTTCTTGCCCGGAGATGAACCGAAGCCACGGAGGGGCTGAAATTACCCTCCTCTCCCCGGTCGCGAAACTACGAAACTTTAATTGCCGCGTACAATTACGAGCGCCAGTCAGAAACACGAGCGTGGAAAACAAATTAGCGGAAAGAAAAAAAAAAGGAAAGTACAACGAGAACGAGCCATCCTTGACAGAAACTTGGCAATGTCAATTTAAAACTTCAGGATGTTTCGTCGGACCTCGACTTCCGGCCGTGAGAGGCGAAGAAATAAGTTTCGAACGAATCGAAAAAGAGGGTGGGAGAGAACGGACAAATTTGTCAAGCGAGTATCAAATTTGAAACTCGAATCAAAAGAAATCGAGCTACGAGCTTCGTTCTTTGTCCTCGATCTGCGATAGGTCACAGCGATCTCACCGTGGTGGGAGAAAAATTACGAAGTTCACCGTATATTCGGATTAATCGCCTGATTTTTAAGAAGAAAGAAATTCCATTATCTTCTCGCGGCGACGAACTTCGTTCACTTAATAGGCCATTAGAGTGAGTTTAATGGAATGGATAATTTCCACGAAATGTCAATTACGTCGCCACGCAAAAAACGAACTAAGAGGCGTGAAAATTTAAGGAGAACCATACAATACGAAGAAATGTGAATTACTATTATCACGGAAATATAATCTTCGTTTCCCTTCTTTCGCGTTTATCGTTTCCAACCATTTCCTCCGCGCAAAAACAGTGGAGATTCGCGTTAATTCCGCACACCTGGTGGAAAAACATCGGCTCCCTGAGAAAAAAATACGCGCTGCGCTTCAGATCCCGGACGCAATTACACTTTCAGCGAGCGAAAGCAGTTACTTCTTTTTTTCCTTTTTCCGGCAGGAGCTTTGTAACCCGACGAGCCGAGTCGATTTCAGTCGTTTACACTCGACCGATTCCGTCGTTTTATCGACTTGCACTGCGGGAGAACGGTGATCGATGCGTCTTCAGAAATCTTTTCGCCTTCTCGCGAAATCCGACGCCGAGTTAAACGAATCTATGAAATGTGTTTTTACAACGTACCACGGCTCGCAATCTAGGTTAACATTGCAGGATAATTCATTTGATTCTCCTCGACGCGAGGAGAGTCCTTTGTGCGAGAATAAAGAGAGATTAAAGAGTTCGGAGCTTCTGATAAAAAGTAAAAAAAAAGTCTCTATATAAAAGTAAAATCTATGATCATGATCAGTTTGGACAATGTCGTCGATTCGAGAGGGATTACCGATATTTCCGAGATTGCGAAAATTCACGAGGATGAAATTCGAGAAATTTCTCGCTTGAAATTTCATAAAAAGTGTATTATAAATGTGTAAATCGAATACATATATATACTTCAAATTATATATATATACTTCAAATTATATCTGCGAGCATTGATTTAATTTTATAAATTTTCATTGATAAAAATTTAGACAGTGTTTCTTGAATTGCTGCGCGCTTCAGTACAAAATAGAACAGTGAATTGGAAAATCTACGACAATCCTGATCTTCCGTAACTCTAGGGGCACGTCAAAACTGTGCTCCTAATTCGTAAAAAATCTGTCATATCAATTAAGAAAATTTATCTAGCTAAAATGCAGAATTAGAATATAAAATCTCTGAGGAAAGTTTTCAATAATTTATTTACTAATGATTTTTGAATATAAAATCTCTGAGGAAAGTTTTCAATAATTTATTTACTAATGAGTTTTGTCTAAAATTTGTGTCTCTATTCAATTACCATAGTTAGATATTTATTTTTCGAAAGACGACAGACTTGATTTTGTTTACACTATACTCGAGCATCAAACATGTTTTCACTCCAGTGACAATTGCAATAATTTCAAAACTGCCGAATTATAATAAATACTAAGCCGATCGTTCACGTTAATTCATATTAATCTTCTGCAAAACTCAAATCGACGTGTCGAAAATCGTAATCCGTATTTATCGGATGACGCAGTGCTGCCACTGCATTTTCGCAAGTATTTTTCGTGATTAACATTAGAACGAGCAATGTCTGCTCGAGGAACAAAGAAAATTTCAAAATGAAATATTGATATAACAAACATTTACATATTACCCACGATTTTCTCCTCCCTCGAAATTCATATCACCGCTGGTAGAACAGTTCAAATGTCGCACAGCATTGAGCGAAATATTTCCACGTAATACGAAAATACATGAAAATAAAAATAAATTCTTCATATTTCAATAACACTACGTTTGAACCTCGTTGTTTCAATAATACCCTGAATATTTTAATACGACACTGGTAACATAATAAATCAGCAAGTTGAAAAATAACACGACATCTGAATATGAAAATAAACAGCGGTATGTTGTTTCGATCAGCCTGGTCCCAACAGCTTCGTCGTTGAATTTATCGCTGCGCTGAATTTACGGCCAACCCAGTTTAAATTGGTTTCCCGTGGACAGTGCTGCACTTTAGAGCCTTCTGAAGGTCTAGCTCTCAAATGAAACGCCTCTCAACGCGAATCGGAAACATCAATGAACGCCTGCGAACGACGATGAGAATTTCCTTTTGACCGAAACAAATTCGCGAAAATGGCTGCCGTCAGCGAACATTTTGAACAGCGAAACATCCGTCCCTCGAGACTGGGGCTCGGGATCTCTGGAAGATTTTCATTGTTCGAGAAAAGGACTTTCCTTTCACGCGGAAGAATATCGATGAGAACCCCGAGGGCTTTTTGATATATCGAAGTGGAACGAGGAATCAAATGACCTAGGGTCTAGATAGTAATTGATAACACAAACGAAGGGAAACGAAGTTTACAGGAAATGGGGAAAATCTGAGGGCACGCGTAATGCAGGCCTGTACGAAGCGTCTTATCGTAAGGCTCTTATCGTGGCTCACTCTTCAAATACCACCGCATGTGCGTTTCCCACAAAGCGCAAGTAAACTCCCGGCGAATGTTATCCGATAAAAATTTTTGAACGCTCCTGCAGAAAGTTGAAAGCGCAGATCTCGCATTCCAATACGAACCGAGGGTATTAAAAGTTACGCTAACAAGAAATTTTGTGAAATACAAACGTTGCTTTAAAATGCACGACCAACTAACTAACGAATTCACGGAATAATGAACAAATTGAATATTAGTTAACGAAAATTTGGTGAATCTTCAGTGGAGTGGAAAGAAGAAGAGAGAACCGCTGCTTTAACATAAATCTTCCCAAAGATGTTATCATCGTACCACGAATGAATACATGAATTTACAATAAATTCGAAGTATATTTCAAAAATATACGAACTACATACAATGCGGGAAAATGTGCGAGAAATACGAAATGAACCGCCAATTTCAATGCTTAGTAGTCAAAGTGAATATTTGACTGGTTGTACTAACAGAAATACAATTTTTGCACAAACGCTTGCAATCTAACTAACATTTTCAACTCTCGTGATTTTCAATTTACTCGTTTTAAAATCATATTACTCCAAAAATTTATTCCAAAACAATTTATTTCCAAATATTTATTCCAAAACATACGACAAAACCTATTAAAAGTCCAAAATGTTTACGCAACTATAATTCCAAAGTTGTTCGTAATTTTTGGTAATGGCGTACGTCGTTGGAAGCGTTGAATCTTCTCCTTCGAAACGCTCTTCATTTCGTCACGATACGACTTCCGGTTCCCGAGATATCGTCGTGTAAAGACAAAGGTAATTTTCGGCTGGTTCCTGTCGCTGTCCTTGTCGCACGCTCGCCCCATCTCTGTCGCGCAGCTCGTCACTGACCTACCGCGCACCGTGTCACGTGACGATGGTCAGTGACAGACAGATTTCCAGGAAAAAATGTAGGTCACGGCGTCTGGCCGTCAATCCAACATGGCGGACGGTTTGGCGCGCGTTTCAAACCGCATTCGCGAACTTCGAAACGCTGTATCTTCCGAACGGATTGAGATATCGATGCGAAACAAAGCGCGCTTTAAAGGGCGCGCTTCGTACTATGTTCTGAAGGTACTCATCGGAAGTATACTTTGAATTTTTTTTCTTACGAATTTGTAGCTAGGTAGAAATTAGTAGGTTTTCGAATAGAAAATTTCGAGACGAAGAGGAAATGATTGAGAGAGGCGTGAAAAGATCAGTGATTTCTTAAGAAACGAAATGAAGTGAGATTCTCGATTGTTTTGACGGTGAAATCCAATTTTTTTGAAACGCAACAGTGAATATCGGTTTTCGGAAAGGAAGAACGTTCTCTTTTCCTTTCTTTTTCTGTTTTTGGAGGATTTAATCGTTCGACAGGAGAGGAACGGCCCTACGAGAAATTCCGATTACAAACGACCCGCTACGTTTGACATTGCAACATTTAATACACGGAACGGAGAATTGCTGGAACTTTGGTACATTCATCATTCGTGCAAGGTTTGGTCTCGTCACAACGCAATGATTAATTACCAAAGAAAACTACAGGAATTTCATGCTCCAGTAATATCTCCAACAATTCTACTCGTTATTAACAGGCCGTCGGTTTTCATGAAACTTTTCGCCTTGTTTTTCGAAGCTACCTTCCAAAATATTCAACATTCGATATACTACTGTTCCTCCTTCGTATTTACTTTTGTTAATTCTTACTTCTCCCAGATGCTCCACGACAACGTTAATACTTGTTGAAGTGAATTTAATTCTCTGACAAGTCCATGAATATTCCTTGACGCAATGCACAACTAACAAATTCAATTCGATGATATTAAGAGTTAATTGCACCGAGAGGAAAGTTCTCTCTCACGTTTCTTTCAATTAAATCCAAACTTCCTTTATTTCCCCGCGACCGCATCGAAACGAAAAACGCATCCCCGTGGAATAAAAATGAAAGAACACGCAGGGAGAAACTTTCTAATCAGGCTACGTGCAATCAAATATCTATTGTTTAAACAGCGTACGACACAGCGAATGTTTGGAAAGTTACGAAACAACGCACGACGTTGTCAGATTTCGCATGTAGTACACCTTGAACGAAAAACCGATCTCTCCTGTCGAAACTACGCGACGAGCAATGTGGTCGTAAGCTCTTCGAGTAATTGGTTCGCAGAAAGGAGTTAGACGCGAGGCAAGTGCAGCTGGAGAGATCAGAAACGTACTACGCGAGTTCCTAAAACTTCGCCGCGTGAAGCGATATATATCGTCTGACGAGCTACAGAACAAGATGCTGCTTCTATTATTGCACAAGTTTGTCAACTTGCGAGCAAATCATTCCAAGACTCGTCATTGGCTTCAAACTCGATCGAAATATCAAGAATTTCAAACACCACTGGGACAAATTAGAAGAAAATTCTAAGAAATTTTCTACTAGCTCTTCGCGAAATGGCAAACGAGCAGAAACAGTATCTTGTGTGTATAAAAGTTGGCTCCACACCACTTGGAGTAATATATATACCCTCAGATTATCATTTATTTGGATCATTCCCTTAATGGCAAAAAAATGTTGATTCTCTAGAAATTTGCAAAATGCACGTGTCTGCATTTTCTTGCCGAAAAGGATAATAAATTGCCCACAAGATGGGGAAAAAAGTCATACGAAACAATGGACAACATATGTTGTCGATTAAAATTTTCGTTATTTACAAAATGATGTCGATTCTTTCGTAGCCAAAAATGCTTACGGACGTTATTTATGGGACAACCTAATAGTTCGCTAATATTGTAGACCATCTAAGAGATAGGGGCTTAAAGTATAAAAGCACAGACTTGTAGAAGTCTCTCGTAGAAAATACCAACGATATATATCACGTAATTCTCTATCTCAGATGAATCATTTGGGTTGTGTAACTTGTCCTGAATTTTCGAACGCAGAAATGCTGTTGCGAGTAAGAGCAACGACTATCTCCTAAATTTAAACATATAGCAAGTGGCATTTAGTCGAATGGGAATTCAAATGACACCTGTAAGAGCGACGACTATCTTCTAAATTTAAACATATAGCAAGTGGCATTTAGTCGAATGGGAATTCAAATGACACCTGTCCTAGTCGAGGAGAATTATGTTTTACATCTATGAAGAAGAACTCGAACCGTTTGAATTAGCAATCATGTCATTTCCATAGTGTTCCTTCTCCACTGTTTCTCTTGCTTTGCATTTTTTTAACTTCAGTCCCCCTTGGCGCGAATTTCTCGAACTGTTACGACGCAGTGATATTATGGATCGCGCGTTTCCATCGCGAGTGGAAACAGAGAAGCGTTGAAGAAAAAGAAATCGAAAGGCCGACTTCTGAGTTTCTCACTTAGTCTTCGATCAATAAGAGTCAGAAGAACCGAAAAACTCTCCCCGTTCGAAAAGATCGCGTATAATCAGATCGTACTGTTTGAGAGTACATTGAAAAGCTGGCAACTCTTCGAAATGACCTCGAGTAACTTGCACTGATCTCTGACCGACTCTTCGAACACAACGAGGCGGTTGCTTTTATTTTTCGGCTGGACGTGTATCGTTGCTCGTTTTGTGAAACGTTTCCTGATGCAAAGCAGAAGCAAAACGTTTCACTTTCGAGTCACTTTGCTACTTTGCTTCCTTCTTCCTTTTCGTTTTCTCAATCTTGCTGTCATTTTATTTTCTTAATCTCCCTTCTTTCTTTTTTTTTGATGTTAAACTCTCGCCCGGAGCAGTAGATTTTCGACTCGACAGAAGAGTTGAAGACTGAAATTTTTGTGTACTCGACAGCGTCGTAAGGCGAGTTTAATCACGTCAAAATCTTTAAATTAAAACTGTTAAATTTGAATTAAATTAAATTAAGTTAAGCTTAAGTTAAATTAAGATTGTTTAAACGACGCGACGAAGTTACTTTGTTTCTCTCTTTTTTCTGTCTTCAACTCCTATTCATTTCTCTCGTTCTTTTTATCGTTTTTTCCCCCCTCTATTACCTTTATCTTTTATTTCTTCGTCTTTTTTCTTAAAACGAACTTTCTCTCCATACTTTTCGCAAGTTCCCTCTGCAGGAAGGAACGACGCCATTCTCGCGACAGAATATACAGTCTGGAGTTTCCGAAGGAAATATTTCACTGCCATAATTATCAGCGACAGTCCGCCGGAAGAAATCCCGAGCGTAGTTCGGCAGTTGGACAGAGTCGTAACCGAGCGAAGTTTCTGACACCGTGAAAAATAACGCTAATCAATCGAAAGCTTCCGACAGATATTAAAGAAGAGATCTGCGGGCAAAACCGGCCAAGTTGAAACCACATAGTTGCCTGATATAGCCTCGCATAATGGAGTTGGCAAAGGCCACCGTCATCCTAAATGGACTGATTTATGAACCGTTTAACACGAATTCCTCTCCTCGGTCAAACTTCTACGTCAAAGATATCACCTTGTACAAACTTGTTGTATTAATTCACTCGAGGCTGACTCTCTTATCTGTTGTCTCAGGCTGCCATTTAGTTTCACGAAGAAACGCAAATGTAAATCTTCGTTCAGAGTGATTTGCATAATTTCGTCTTCGAATCGTCGATTGTAAAATAATCATTCGGTCATATCGTGGACGTAGAGATATCTCAAGGTCTCCGTTCGAGGCTAAAGTCCCTAAAATACAATTTAACCGAGCATAAATCAAGGAGGAAAGCACGGTAATAAATAATTCTCCAAGTTACTCACGATTGTACTCGGAGCCGAAGCAACTAAGCAAGACATCAACTCGACACGATCCAATTCTCCTTCCTTCTACGTTGTACTCGAATTATTTCCGAAAACTAAAGGATGGAATTCACGTCGTGCTACGCTATTTCGTTGTTTGTTTAATTCAGTCTGTCTGTCTCTCCGTAGAAATTCAAATTCGGAAGTTGAAACAACGATCAGCAACGTCCGACAACAGAGATTTAAAGTTCTCTGAACAGCAGTTCGCGTTGATTAAACCTCGTTCGTAAACATCAACGTGGGCCACGTTTGCCACATTCGAGACGAATTCCTCGCTCTCGGAGCAATAAAACGAGACGAACGAGACCATTCGGTGTTACGCGAGGACACGACACGACACGACATGACACGAAGAGCAAGTTAAGCACCTTTTGTCTAACTCAGGCTGCTCAACAGTTTCAAACTACGCTCAACCATTATCCGCTGCGGTCTAGGAACGTCTTACGCTCTCGAATGGCCGTGCGAAAATTTTAATTAACGGCTGCCTGCGCCGATTTAACGAGCGAAGTCTCACGGTGGTTGGAAACTGCGATCACCGATATTTGAAGTTGCCTCCCGGGCAACTTATAGGATTACATTATTCAATAGTAATTGAAAATTCTTCCTTTTGTTGATTTTTTTTTTTTTTTATTTTTTCTTCACGTCGTTCAATCTTCCCTCGGTTGACCTCGGAGGCTAATTCTTTAAAATTCCATCCGAAATTATTATTCGTTGTTCTCAGCGAATAATAGGTAATTCAATTAAAACGTACATACGACGATTATCGAAACACGCAGTCGGGAGGTAGGCGAATAAACGTAGGGCTGCTTCTGTGAAATTCATTTTAATTAATCGCCTGATATCGCCCCGGTGAAACGCGTTCATTTCTGTAATTAACCAACAGTCGATCAAGTCCCAGATATTTCGCGAGAGGCTGATTGCACCGTATCGTTTGTCCGGTTGTTAATTAAAACGAATTACTACAAATACGAAACAGATTAATAAACTCTGATTACAACAGAGGAAGTAAATTTTTAACGCGAGAGCGGAGAACAGAGAGGAAACCGCGGAGTGAATTCAGCTTCACCGTTCCATTTCCGAATGTAAACTTGCAATTTCAATTAAGCGTTAATGAGAGCGCAAAATGCGATTCATAGTAACCGCTCTTAAGGGGAGATTTGGTTTTGATGCTCCTTTCAGGAGCACCACACACCAAATGCAATCGAACCGTGTGCTTTCCGCCACCGGAAAGGTCCGGTTTGCACAGAACCGTTTTCACTTCCATTTCTTTGACACTTTGTAATCAATGGAATCAACCTCCTGGAACCGTTTGCTCGCTGTAAATCAGATCGAGAAATATTACCACGCAGTGTTTGTGTGGAAATACGATTTGAACAATCGGAAATATTGTATTCTCAACCCCGTAAACGTTGAAGTTTTTTGGGTGCTGAAATTTACTTATGAATAAATCAGGTTTTTGTTATCTCGATCAACAAAAATTTTACTAACTTTCCTTTAGTAAAAGAGAGGCACACTCTTATTTGTTATACTCATTACGAATTTTAGAAATTTGACGAATCCGGCGAAATGTTCTCAAAAGTTTTTTCAGTTCTGAAAATTACTTTTAAATAAATGAGATTTTTGTTATCTCGATCAATAAAAATTTTACTAACTTCCCTTTACTAAAAGAGAGGCACGCTCTTATCTGTTATACTTATTACGAATTTTAGAAATTTGATGAATCTGGCGAAATTTTCTCAAAAGGAGAAAAAAAATCGTCCTAACCTTGAACCGCAAGGATCTCGCATTCATCTAAAAATCTTCCACGAAACTTTGGCGAAACTCCGTAAGCAACACCTGTACACTCTCTCGCTTAGAAAGTTATGCAAGTAGTCGATGTCTAACGCGGCCAGACAAGACGCTGAAATTGCTTTCCTGAGTGCACCTTTCGAACTTCTTCCAACTTCTTACTCCGATAGCGATTTATCCGTCGAATCGATACGGCATCGAAACCCTCCTTCGGCCCGCTAAATTTCAAATCGACTTTACGACTTCCCGCAACATCATAAACCCAAGATCCCGTGGATTACTTTGGCGTAATCATTGTTCACAAAATAAAAGGAATCGAATTCATAATCAAATTAAGCGTTCTATCGTCTTTTCTCATAATTACAATTGTACTTGATATATATTTATTTTATGTTATTATTACACTGTATCATTATTCATATACTTTATATTATTATTACACTGTATTATTCATATTTATATCATCTTTTTCCCTAATGAAAATTAACGAATTATTGTAAAACGCGTTGCCTCGGTGCTCTGAACATTACGAGCCGTTTCACGTTTGCATCATTTCATTTTAAAACCGGCACGCAACACACGAGACGCAAGTCTTTCGCGTTTCACTGAAATTCATTGAAATTCGCTGAAATTCGTGAAAATTCACGAACATTACTCGCCGCGTGTCGTGCCGTCGCAATCGCATGAAACAAACAACATATGCTTTTAAAAAGCTTTCAAACTGACTCCATAAATCGCGCATAAATAAATAAATAACTAAATAAATAAATAAATTCCTCTAGGGAGTTTGAGAAACTTCGCGTTTGGACCGAAACTCCCCGAACCGGGGGCTGGTTTCATCGACTGTACATGATGAATTTTACATTCGGAAACAATGGACGTTCCTCGATTCCGTTAATAATTTCTAGGCGAGGTCTATGAATTATCCATCGCAGGTAAAAATGGTGTAAAAATTCGTGTATAACCTGTGGAGCGAAGTATTCAAAGTAAGACGACGAGAAATCTTGACAAAACGGAGCCACGTTGACTAATGAGAGTGCTGAAATGGTCCGATAAAAATATCGAGTCAATGTTTCGTTACACGATAACGCGTTTTATCAAATAAACGAAATTCAATTAACCCGAAAATTAATCCGACATCGATAATAAGCTCAACGTTTATTATATATATTTATATATATACATTCGAAATTCGTCAACGTTTCATGGTTTTCATAATTTTCTGCTGCACATTTCGCTGTACATACGAACTGATGAAAACGATTAAAACAGATCAACGATCCGTTCAGCGCGGACGACCCTTTCGCATAAAATTTCATTTCAATTTGTCAAATCGTTATAATGAAATTTTCGCGGATACGCGTCCCCTTTATTTCGTAATCGTCAACGACCGTGTGATAGGTACGCGACATAATTGAATCGAATATTAATATTTCCACTGGCGGTGTTTCGCGTTCAGCACGTTTGCCCACAGACAGGAACATTTTTCTCCAAAAGCCGACGAAATTAAGTGAGTAAGTAAATTGTATAGACATTTTTATCATTCGTATTTATTTCGGATATTATACGTTGTATTGTTATAGTATTACAATGCAGAAGTTCGTTCATCCAATGAAAACTTGCAAGAACGAACACGTAGAATAATACTTGGAGTTACTTTTAGCAAACTCTCCTCCCCTCACTCGTTTTAAACGGATTAAATGAACGAATTCGCGGATTAAACGAAACCGCGAGTAACAGTCGTTCATCTCGCGAGCTTCTCAACGAGAGAAAGGAAAAGGAAATACCCGAACAGAAAGGAGTACAAAAGGAGATTTAAAAGAAAAAGGTGTGTACACGAATTTTCTTTCTCGAAAAACAGCGACTGCGAGCAAGATTTCTTCAAAAGCTTCTGAATATTTATATATATATATATATATATATATATATATATATATATATATATATATATATAATGTGTAGAAACGGAAGTCGTCCTTGACACAGTAATTGTCTTACGGAGCATAAATAAATATAAATATAAATAAATATATATTAATTATAATTAAACATAAATATATATATATTAATATTTATATATGCTCCGTAAGATATGTAGTAATATAGAAATATATATTAATAATATATATTTATATTTATTTATGCTCCGTAAGATATATATATATATATAGTAATATATATATATTTATTTATGCTCCGTAAGATATATATATATATAGTAATATATATATATTTATTTATTTATATATTTATATATATTATATATATATTTATATTTATATTTATATTTATTTATGCTCCGTAAGACAATTACTGTGTCAAGGACGACTTCTGTTTCCACACATTTTCGAGGCAAAGCGACAGAAGTAGAAGAAAAAGGGGCAAAACACAAGCCAAACCGAAAATAAAGTGGGAAAGAAAAACGAATTAAGAAAATTTCTCTTCTCTCGCGTTCACTCTGTTCCATTTTCATTTTTTCCCCCTTTTTTCATTTTTCTTCTCGTCGAGAAGATCCATCATCTCAGTATGGTGCAGGAGAGCTGTCACTCTCGTTATCACGCTGTTAGTCGATACGGATGCATTCTCTCGCTTCCTAGAGAATACTGATTTCATTCAGCGGAAGATCGACTAGAAGGCTGTTGCTCTTCGCCGTTAAGACTTGACAAGCCACCATCACGCGGTTCCGAAGCCTTTGTTTTCCCAAAGTAATGGAGTTTATTGATTTTTCGACCTCAAAATGGTGTCTGGAAATACGATCTTTCGTTGTCACTTAGCCACGTTCTATGGAAATTGCCTTCGGTCCGTTGCAAACGAAGGTTCCTCTTATAAAAATAACGATATCATCCAATTTATTCGTTTCTCATTTTTCATTCGTTCAGTTCATCGGGGCTCGTTTTAATCAGGTTCGTTCGAACATTTCATCGACAGAAATTTGCCAATGCGAATCACTTTCAATTAACACACCGAGCGCCTTTATTAATTATTAAGATTAATAATTTCAACAATTATTTGTTCTCCGTCATGCAGTCCTATCATTTCTAAAATATTAATCAGCGACTGCCTTTTAAACAAAAGAACATTAAACGCGTAAAATAGTGCAAAATAATGGGAAAATTTCCTTCCGACAATTCCACTCTCCCGCTGTTCGGATAATTTAGGACAATTCACGAAATACTTTCGAATTTAAGGAACAACGCATCAATCTTTATGCATGGCCCGCGAGAAGATACAAAAATGTATCTACTTTTAACCCAAATATACTCCAAGGGTATATCCCTGCGGCACATACTCCAGAAGGAAATAGAGCTAAAAGTTTGCAAGCTAAACAACGCGAGACCACGTAAGAAAAATGTCGCGATTTTTTAAAGAAATTATTAGATCGTCGAGAGAACGAGTGAAAAAGAGAGAACAACTATCGCACCGTAACTGACACTGTCCGTTTCATTTTTCAATCGAGTCGTTTTCGTCACGATCACTCCTTTCACTCGGCGAGAAGCCGAGGAGAAAGAAATTCTCCTCTCAAAGTTTTCCTCCACGTCGTTCCTTCTTCCACGTCCGGTATACGTTTTCCATATATTTGTTACGAGATGAAATATCCCCCGTCAGCCATTGCGAAACGCGGTAACGTTACGGAGCTTATGCCCCAGAGAACGTCCGTGATTTTTACTCCTTTTCCGGGGCTCGTGTTTCAGTACATACGCCACGAACACATCGGCAACCGACATTATTTACCACGATACATTATGTCTGTCGACGGTCTCTGTAAAAATTCACACCCTCGTGATTCCACAAGTTAGGATATCTTTTCATTGAAATATTCCTCGCATATTCCTGTGTGCTTGGAAATATCAGTTACAAACACGAAAAAGTACAGGCACAGCAGTTTCATCGAGGACTTCGTTCGCCCCGTGTTCTGTTCGGTATCATTTCGTTATTTAATTTTCGCCCTACACCTTCGTGCTCGCGGGGATAATTTAATTTTTAATCCAATTCAATTCGACTCGATCCTCTTATATTAATTAATTTCATTAATTTTCATTCCACGATAATTGAGTTCTATTCTATTCTTTCTATTGTCAATATTTCTCTCTCTCTCTCTCTCTCTCTCTCTGTTAACTAAAAAAAAAAGAAACTGAATCAAAAAGAGAGAAAAGAAATCGAAGGAGTGACAAAGTTCACAGAGAGTTCACCGGAAAAGGAAACGTCACTTAAAAGTTTCCCTTTAAACATCACTACGTCTGTATTCGCCCACGTCGTTGACTCGAATGGAATCTTTTCGTGCGGCGAGTTCGTTAACTTTCGAATCCTCCCGGTCCAAGTGAACCGTTGGAAACAAACCGTTTCCGGTCTGGCGTGTCCGCTCGTGTGCTCAAGTCCTCGGATAAAAAGAGAGAAGAAACGTGAAGACGGACAAGCCACTTTCCTTCGTGGAAGATAATTGAAACGCGAAACCGATTCTTTCGTCCTCTGCCAATAGGTTTCCTCGCCGTCTTCTGTGTGTCTGCTGAGAACCTTTTGTCGATGAAAAAAAAAAAAAAAATTTCGAACGAACGAGGCCAGCCGGACCTGAAGCAGCAGCTAAAAGTAAACCCGATGCGCGGAAGCCCACTCGCGTATCGAGAACGAAGACCATCGAAGGAAAATACATGACAAGTTGCTCTCCTACTTTCATGTTTTATGGACGAGCAACTTGAAACTTCCACCAGTGGAAACTATTCACCTGTTTAGTATGCAGACTATTGAATTTTTGCTTGAAAGAAGATGGAATTCCTTTGAAGAATTAGCACTTTTCTTTTTCATAAAAGTATTCTTTTGTAAGAATTTTGTAACGCGATATTTCACCAATGAGGTTTAGAGCAATAATATGCTGAAATCAGTACGCGTTTCTAAGTGCTCTAGAGCAGAGGTAGCTAACTGGCGGCCTTTGTCCATACTTTCCTGATCGCTAGCGCTACCCCCTCCACTGCATCGATCCCCTCCACTACTAAGACTCGCGGGCCGCCAGTTAGCTCGTTCTGCTCTAAAGTAGTAACAGTTTCCAACATATTTCGCAGCACAGTGAAAAGTGTTATCCAGAACTCGAAGAATTGAAGAAAAAACCTATTTTTTAGTATTTTTTTAAATTATTCCCTCCTTTCACTATTCAATACTAATTCTCATTAATTCTCTAATAATCAATATTACGGTAACGTATCCTAATAGAAGCTTGTGCTTTTTACTGTATCATTAACTTTTTCTTGTGCCTTGCACTTTAATTTCTTCGCTACAAATGTTACGTTATAGTCGTCGTTTAATGCTAATGTTAAATTAAATCAAAAATCACAGAGTCGATAAAGTACCAAAAGTTAAAAGTTGAAACAATGCTAATGTTAAATTAAATCAAAACTCACAGAGTCGATAAAGTACCAAAAGTTAAAAGTTGAAACAGTTTTTTGCGCCTGGTCATTAAACGACATTAAAATCAGAAAATCAACGAAAAGTATCAATTACTACATTCTTCTTTCGCCCTTTCTCGAATCTTTCTCAATGAACTTTACCACGATCTCCGATCTCGCGTCTACGACGTTACAATTGGAGGACAAACTGCCGCGACAGTAACAGTAAATCGACGCGACCGTAGCGATCATTCTTTTGTTTCCTGGTCGCGTGCTTCTTCCCTCTGCTCGAGACAGATGCTCGGGTTCAATCGCTCACGGAATTTCCTCCGAGTGTCGGAGACTCTATTTCTCCTTATTTAGAATTTTCGCGTGGCAGTTTCTTCGGAAAATCTTGCCGCCGTGGCTCTGAAAATAAGACGAATGCGAGCACCGTGGCCTTTCTTTAAAAATAGCAAGAAAAATCGAGGAGGAAATTGACCGGTCGTAAGTTATCCCGGTCACGTTGGACGTTTAATTGAAGACTGGAAGATGAAAAATTTGAGACTTTGTGTCAGATTTCTCCCTGGAATCTCGTTCGATCGATTCGAAATTAAACGGAGAGCGGCTCTTTAAAGATTGGAGGAGATCGCTCACTTTTTAGCAATCTAATCGAAACATTGAAATTTCGTGCGAGATTCGTAACGAGATATAACAAACAGAGTAGAATTTCGCGAAAGAAAATCGATGAAAATTATACGAACGATCGAGCAACGAAATCGAAAGAAAAGTCGGAGATAAAAATGTTTGCATCCTCTACTCGAAGAAGGACGAAACCACACGGAGCTTTTCCCTAAAAATCGGAAGATCAAGAGGAACGAAATTGAGAGAGAAATCGATTGTTGTACGTACGCTGTCCCCATATGAACACGGGCGTACAAAAAGAAGAGAATTTCACGTAGAAATCACGAAGCTCTCCTTCGAAGTTAAAAATCGCAAGAGGAAGATAAATTGCGAAAGACATTTCCGTCGTCGTTTGGAAGTCTAATTGAAAACGAATGAAAAATTGAAAGTAATAGGAGGGGGGAAGTTGTCGCTGGCACGCCTTTCAACAGAAAACATCTTTCTGATATTGAAGCTACATCCCAATAGCTATTACACGCTGAAATTTCTGGAACAGAGCTGGCGGAATCCGCTTCTTATTATGCATTTCGGTCGCAGCCATTCCGCGACAGCGGCTGAAGTTCTTTCTCTTGGCTTTCTCGGAGGGTTACGACTTTAAGGAACGAAATACCGCCGATGCCACACGGCAGAGATCACCGAGATTTATTAACCAACCAGGGAAATGTCGCACCGCTGTTTAATAAGAATGCTTCACTCAGCTGACAAATTTTCCCCATTCCCCAATTAGATTAATCATTCCGTTTGTAAATTCTTCACGATTCTTGCGATTCGCCGTCTTTTCATCCTCGTGAAATCGTCCCGAATCGCGTCGAATGGAGAAATTAAATTCCGCGCGATTTAATATCGTTTGTCTTTCGCGGCTTCTCGTTGATTTAAATTCAAAAGAACTAAGCGTTCGAAGAGTTACTCCTATCTTCGAATCTTTTTATGAAACTTCCGGTAAATTCCAACAATCTCTTCGCGATCTTTTTTCGCTTCCGACGATCAAATAATTTTTAATGCCTCTTTAAGAAGTTTTAATATCTTTCGAAGTTTGTATTTTACGACACGAAATACGATCGAAAGTTCTCATTCAATTTCCTCGATTTCAATAAGATCGTTATCTGGGAACGAAGGGAACTTCCGACTCGTACGGATTCGAAGAACACGAATACTTCTCGAGCAACCTCTCCCTCTCTCCCGGTCGTTCTCTTGAGCGAAGTTTCCGTTAAAGAAAGTTCCGTTCTACTTATTCGAACGAATTCTTTCTCGTTTGGCGTTCTCTTAATTTCTTTTGCTCGCCGCGTTTCGCAATTTATCAAAAACACGCGGCACCGTGTTTGATCGCAGAGTAAATCTCCGATGTTTGATTCAGCGAAATCTTCGAATTTTCTGATTCCATTCAGCGCGTAACAAATTATCTTCGATTGTAACGAAGCTCTACTCATTTTGATTCAGTCAATAGCAGATCATCTAGTGACAGTGAATATCATTCGTATGAAAGAATGGGCAAATTTTGCTGCACAAAAATTTCGCGAAAGAAACTTCATTTAAAAAATGTTTCACCACATTTAAAAAATTTTTCGAAACTTTATTTTCTTGCGATCTTTATCTTTTTCGATGAATTTGTAGTTTACTAAAGAATTTCGACGCTTCTCTTTGCGATGTTTTAGAGTGAAGGTAGCTAACTGGCGGCCTTTCCCCCTACTTTCCTGATCGCTAGCGCTATCCCCTCCACTGCCGTGCATGATCCCCACTTTCTGTGTTGATCTCCCCTACCAAGCAAGTGGAAGTCTAGCTTCTAAAGAACTCAACCTTTCATTCCTTTTATATTTATTAACCCGTTTCTTCCCGTCACCTTGTGTGAAAAAGTATAACTGTATCGATGACGATTAAAAAATGATCGATACCTTGAACTGATAAAGTTTGAACCTCGTGAAAGAAGATCAAATGACGATCTACTTGGTCTCATTTTAAAGCATGAAGACTCTACTTCAAAAATAGTTAGAATTTTTGGGGATAATAAATATAATTATGCAACGAGTAGAAAAGCAAGGATACTTTTTCTCGATTTTTCGTATCTCTGAAAGCAGTATACGCCAGTCAAACGAGTATTTGAACGAATTTTCACGCAACATCCGCCGCGCGGATATTTCTCCAAGTACGATATTTCGAAATCACCAGCGACGGTACTTCTCACAAATTTCCCCGAGCATTATTCCCAATTTTAAATTTCGAATAACATCCAAAAAACGATTCCCGTTGTTGGGGAATCAGGGTTGGAAATCCATTGAATGCCTGCCTGCCTTTTTATCCGTCGCGGGGGAATGTTCGCGTTATGCGAAAGTATCCCCGACGAAATGCAACAAAGTGCAGCAAAATGCAGCATCGGCGATACTTTCATGGGTCGTATAAATTCCGAGGGGGGCCGGGTTTTGCATTCGCGGCGCGGATTGCGGCTGACTTTACGGCGAAGGACGCGTGCTACGTGTACATTTATGCGACCAGATATATATATATACAGGCCGGGAACATCGTACGCGAGAGTACCAGCTCATAGATCGGTCAGATGGATGATTTTTAAAACAGAGAATGATATAGAGCAGGGGTGGCCAACCGTGGTGTATTTCACGATTTCTGGTGGCAAGTTTTGATAATAAATAAAAAGAATAATACAAAATAAAAATATTGATAACAAATAAAAAGAATAATACAAGATAAAAATATTGATAACAAATAAAAAAGAATAATACAAGATAAAAGTATTGATAAAAAATAGAAAGAATAATACAAGACAAAAGTATTGAAATTAACTCGACTATTTTCAGAATTTAGTCGATACATTGCCACGATCAATTTCCCTTTTAGTATTTTAGAAGTAAACTTTAATACCTTCCCTACTGTTCCAAATAATGTTGATTTGATAAATTTTTGGACGATCCTGCCTCTTGAAGCTTTTCCAAGCCTCAAAAAATTTGCACAATAATATATATGCCTACATAGAAGTAGATCTATAGGACAAGCTTTTTCCTTCATGAAATCAATAATAATTGAATAAACACCGATCGAGAATGATGACAACTTAAAGAATTCGACGATTCTCGTTACAAGAGTCATGAATAATTTGATCAAGAGTAAACAGGCTCGTAAATCCCATCGAAAAATAAGTTATTTTGCCTTTTTCCAACGTCCTTCTTATATATTTATACTATATGTTTAGTATTATAAACTAGATATAGTATTATAAACTATATATACTATAGTATTTAGTATAGTATTATAAACTATATACTAGTATAGTATTATAGTATTATAAACTATATATACTATAGTATTTAGATTAGTATTATAAATTATATATACTAGTATAGTATTATAAACTATATATACTATAGTATTTAGTATAGTATTATAAACTATATACTAGTATAGTATTATAAACTATATATACTATAGTATTTAGTTTAGTATTATAAATTATATATACTAGTATAGTATTATAAACTATATATACTATATATACTATATATATTATATGTTTATAAACGGTGTTATACCGTTAAAATAATTTAGTAACGCATCTAAGTTTACTTGAGGAAAATTGGCACGCAGGGTGAAAAAGTTTGGCCACTCCTGACATGGAAGAATAATACAGCCACGTCGATGTTCTACCAAGGAGAAGACGTACGGTAATGTCCGGCCAGGAACACGCGCCCGCACAAAAATATTATTCCACGGAGCTTATGCTCGTACAGCGTACGATGCTTTTGAAATGCAATTCAACGTGCACAAGAGACGAGAATGGGGGTAAAAACGAGGTACTGAAACGGGGGAGGTTATTACGTGCCTTTCAGTCACCTGTTAATCGGGTCTAGTCTTCGTTGGAATACGAGAGGCGCAGGTAATTAGCAGTCCGAAGGTTTCCACGCGTAAAAAGGCAAATATACATACGCGAAGAATACGCGCAAAGAACATGAATAATACGCAGAGTAATATGGAAAATAACATGGAGTACCGCAGGGCAAGAACGACGATAGATATCTTCTTCATTTTTTCTGTTCTACCCTTTGCGTCAGCGGTTCTCTAGCGGTACGCGGAAAATAATATTGGTAACGACGGAAAACACCAAAAGAAAAAAAAAAGGAGTTGAAAAAACGAAATTGTTTTGTAAAGTTTCGATTGACAAACAGAGACTCGTGTGAAAGAGTACTCAGAAATGAAACGTCCGATCAAAAGGTTGAAAATCTGCTTTACACGATTCAATGCTCGGTGTCGATTAGGTCTACAATTTGCAAGCCGCAATTGGCTTTTGAACTGTGAAAACGTTCAACGCGAGAGCAAACTGTGGTATTCGGCGATAAATGTAGATCGTTGAGAAACGTATGTACCTCGTCATCGTAAGGATGGATATGATAATTAGGAAATGCGAAATGATAAATCAGCACTGTATATCGAGCAACAAACGAACGTCATCACGTAATTGAAATCGTCGATTTCTCTAGCGGCATCGCTGATTAAACAGGTTCCGCGTTCAATTTATTTTCGTCGAAGAGAATGTTAGCGATAGATAGACCTTTCCGACTCGTTGCTGTCGACCTGCGTAGAGTTTTAATTAATTAATGGCGTCGATTTCGCGAATCTGCCTACGCGAGAAATTAATTAAATCATCTCGGCGTGCATCGCATAATTGAAGAAAAAAAAGAAAGAAAAAGCAATACGCGAGAAAAGAACGGACAGAGAGGTCCGGCTGTCTTTTAATAATCCGAGCGAAACATTCATCAAACGTGATTTATCGACACATCCATTTTCCACTCATCGACAGGTTAATGTCTCTTGACGTTTTTCATTAGCGCAATATGAACGAAGTTACCGTGAAAAATCGATGTAAATCTTGTAACTCGGAGGGAAAGCTGTGTATATGTGTGCGTGTCTAATCGAACGAAATTGTTAAAAAAGGCAAAAATTTATAACAAAAGCACGACGACAAATTGAAAGATGATGAGATAAATCAAGGGACGACGCGATAAATGAATATTTCTTTCGAAATATTTTCTTCGAAGGAATGTTGTTTTAGCTGTTTCTGTTAAAATAAAAAGAATCTTATAATTGTTTCTCTAATCGATTAAAGGTTTCTTTTTTTATTAAAAATCTTTAATTGTCATTTTTTAATATCACAGAAAGTCTGAACATTAAAGATATCTAATACGTTATTTAATAATTATCTCTGACTGAAAGTTTTTTTTTTATTAAAAATCCTGTCGCAGATCTTCAAACGACATTTCGAAGATTAAAAATATTCAGAAAAACGTCATTTAATAATTATTTCTGAATTAAAATTTTTCTTTTTTATTAAAGATCCCTAATAAAATTTAAAATACCTAATAAGAAACCCGCTCAATGTTACCTAACAATTATTTCTGATCAATTAAAAACTTTTTTTGACAAAAAGTCAACTGTCATACGATTTCTAACATTGAAAGAAAGATTCGATGTACCGTTGCAATATGTGTTAATAATCGAACATAAATTTCCCGAGCGTTTCCAAGCTTGCGCAAAATAAATTCAAGAACATATTTCAGCCCGCGGAAGGAAAGGAGAGCAAAACAAAGTGGTTCGATATTACATCGATATTCGAATTTACGAGGATCGTAAAATGACCAACAGACGGTGGAGCGAGCTACCGGTTCGAAATGATCGTCGGCGGAAGGAAAAAAGGGAAACAAAATGAAACGAGAGAAAAACAGGGAAAATACGCAGCGAGAACAGGTCGCGAAAAATCAGCGGAAAAAGAACGATACCCCGAGAAAAATGGATTTCCCAGTTGTTCTCTCGACTGGGGTCTCGTTAGTTCGGTATGGTTAATTCGAGAGGATGCGCCGCTTTTTTGTTTTTGACCTCGGCGTGGAAGTACACGGGGAAATAAATTCGTGAAAGTTGACTCACCCCCTTGAAAGGCATTCCTCGAGCTACTTGGCGAATCTTATTAAGGCAGACGTTCGTATTTCCATAGCGAGAGACGTCTGAATACTCGATTATTGGATCTTGAATTCCTCTGAAACAACCTGAAAAGTAAAAAGGAAAATACGAAACAATAACAATAAATTTATTATCGTCAACTTGTTCACAAAATTCGATCAGATCCTTCGCTTCGCCAGAGAGAAAAGAGTGAAAACTATCGAAAGATCATTGGGACTTCAGATAGTCCCAATGAGATCGCGTGGGACTTGCAGAATTGTGAAAATAAAGTCCCTTAGTCTCTGATTGTATTTTCGCTTATCGAGAGTATCTTTCACCCGAAAGCACTTCGCTAAAATAGCTCTGTCATTCGATTTTCCTGGGCCACTTTCGGGCCCTCCCATTTTGTGCCTCTCCCCAGACCTCTATCGCAAGAGAGGAAATTCAATTTTTCCAATATGTGAAAAAACTACACTCTCTTGATCTGCATTAAGAGACCGACGAAAAGTAATTATCAAGAAAGCCACGTAGATTCAGTCGTATCTTCCCCCCACCCTTGGACTCCATGTTTACAAGTTGCAAAATATTCCGCTGAGGATTCGCATCGAGTGCATTCATCGCGAGTGTATCGACATCGTATTTTTCTCGCGTTCCCCCGAAGAAACGAATGCGTGCTTTCGCTTGTCAGTTTTACTGTTTCTCGCAAATCTTCCTCTCCCTTTCTCTCTCTCTTTTTCTGGTGAGCTAAACGGGAAATGATGATAGAGAATGCGGTACCGTCGCTATTCAGTTTCGGAGCGCTGTAAAATAGCGATTCCGAAAATTCTACGAGTCCTATAAACCGAGTGGGCTATCTAATTTTTTTTAGTCGCTAAGGATGTCCCGAAAGTGGTGGTAAAACCGAGTAGAAGATGACTTTTTTCGACTCTGTCGAGAAGAAAGGATAAAAGTTTTTTTTTATTTAAAAATGTGCAGAATAATAGCGTAGAATAAAATATGTTTCGTTTAAGGTATCATTTTTGAGAAAATAGAGGCTTTGAATATTGTTTCGTGAAAAATTGCCTTGAAGACAAATCTTCAAACTCGACTTTTGTCGAAAACGAAGGGTTTGATGAACAAATTTTCTGCTTTCTTGTGCTTTCTATTTTGTCATCACATTTCGCAAAACTTTCAAGCACGTGAGTGTAATTTCCGTCTAAAATTGCAGAACGGGTGATCCGCGTTTTCTTAAAACTTGCTGCAATTATACTTCTCGCTCGACGCAGAAGTGAGAGTATCAACAAACACGGCCCCGTGTGTTCAAAATTACACCGTGAAAATCTAACGCGAAATGTCACCAAAATTGCATTTGCAACAACGTGGGAAAATGTCTGCGCGACTGAGGTGAACGGAAAGACAATCGCCGAGAGGTCTCAAAGCTTTCTTTCCTCGGTAATTTCGAAACCATCGCGGCGTGCGAGTATAAATTTGGATGATACACCCCGACGCCTTCAGGAAACGTTGCCAGGAAAAGCGACGAAAAAAGAATCGACGCCGCGCGAACGTGACGGAAATTCCGAAGGGCCAATGCTTCATCGATGTGCCTGTCGAAACGTGATGACGTTAAGAAATCTGGCACCGTCTAAAGGGGAATCGGAGGACAGCACGTTTCTCCAACGTATCGTATATATGTCTTCTTGTCATTTGATTTAAAGCGCGAAGATTTTGATTTATCGCCGGATGGTGTCTGTAAAAGCTGTCAATGGATACAGATACGTAAAATCAGTCACTGAGATAAAGTACAGATGAAAAACTTAGTATCTCTTTTTATGTGAAAACGATACCGATGAATTGCACGGGGAACTGTTCATTGTTTCGATCACGCCGATTACTATAGCAAGTATAAGCGCGCGGTGTTTGAAACATAACATGGAAATTTTTAAACGTAGAAAAATTGAAGAACACAGGTGATCATCGTGTTGGATTAGCTCTACTAAAATTTATCGCGCGACCAAGAGTATTTGATTTACCTTCTCGAACACACGCAGCCTTCTTCCTCTTTCTTTTTCCTTTCTTTCTTTTTTTTTTTTTTTTTAAATTCACGCAAGAAGCTCGCTACATTCCATCATGTCAGAACGATGATCAGGACGATAAATTGAAGAGCGAAAATCAATAAGTCTGTTCAGGAGACGTTAATGGAAACAGCTTAGCGCTGAGAAAATCGGTGTTCTAGACACACACCAGTCATCCAAGCCGCAACGCTGAATGAGACTGTTCGAACCGCGTGCTCGTAACGTCGCCATCAGGCTATTCGTGTCGCCCGACAATAATCCGATAAAATGAAGTCGAAATGAGTGACGTGTGTCCACGTTCGTTTCAACGATGTAATCGCGGTAAAACTCACGATGACAATGTACACTCGACACTCATTCCACTTCTCCTTCACGCCCGTTTCTTCTCCGACGCTTTAACCTCTTAGATGTGAATGACGAGCGTACTAGTCATGAAGAAATGTCAATTTTTTGGAAATGACGAGTATACTCGTAATGTGACAAGAAAAATGAATGTTTTCCAACAGAAAAAAAATTGGACAAATGAAATAGAATAATAGAATAATAGGATAGAACGAAAGAAAATTTTGAATGGCCGATAAGACAGAGAATTAATCAAGAAACAACGATAATCAAGATGACGTTCTTCAACGGGGAAAAAATTGTATTTATCCCGTAATAAAAAATAATTTCTAGCGTCCCAGGATACAAAAATTCCCCCCCCCCCCCCCGGGAGGGGGCGAACTTGGAAGGCGAATGAAAGTGTACGTAGCAAATGTTATGACAAAGATTAAAAGTATCGCTCTCTCTCGAGTGATTTCCTCGCCAAATGCTCCCTGGTTAGACCAATGTTACCCACCTCGAGCCGTTCAATCTTCGCGTTTTGTTTTTCTTTTCCTCTCGTCGGAAGGTAATACGACGAAAATGCATACAGCAAATTTCGCTCTTCGACGTGCCTGCGTTAATTAAAAATCGCGAATAATCTTGGCCGAAGGACCAAGTTGAAAACGGGAAAAAGTACGAAAAGAGGAGAACAGAATCTGTGTTTTTTTTTTTTTATTGAGAGATTAACCGAACCTCGCGTGCAATCATTTCACTCGTGGAATCCTCCGCGTCGATTTTACGCGTGATTAACGACATTCTCTACTTGCTTTTACCTCGAAGAGATCTCCTCGTTGGAACGATATTGACCGTCGTTAATTTCCTGACACTTTCCCGATCGTTGCAAATTCAATCGATATTCTAATATATCAATCTCGAAAGACGTGAAATATCGCGGAACTGGTATAGGTAGGCGGGCGTAAATTTTCCTTACCTTATACGTGTCGACGAGAATATTCCATTTCTGCGATTCCTGGTTTTCTAGAGAACGAGGTTACGAAAGTTCAAAAGTTAAAACGTAAAATCGAAAACTCTTTTTCTTTGCAAAAATGTACCATTGTGTACCAATGCAAAAGTAGAATTAAAACTATCCAAGATAAATGAAATATCAAGTTAATTAGTTAAAGCGAGAGACCGAATGTTTTGAGAACATCGTTAAAGTTTTGAAACAATATTTATCGACTCTTTGTTGAGAAGTTATTCTCTGTCAAACTTTCCCAGAAATAATGAATTTGTCAATTAAAAAATCCTTTTTGCTCAGTCCAAGAGACAAGTCGATTCTTCTTATCCTGTCCAATACACCATCAGCAAGAAAAAAAAATAAATAAATAAAAAAAGAATACCTAAACCTAAATTAAAACCGGAACCAATGTTTCACGTATTTGTCGTGTCTCGTTTGCGATCCCGTCTTTCTTTTTTCGCGTCATTTTTCTTTACTATCATCCAAAAGATTGTGGCCATGTTTGATCGACACAACGAGAACAACGTTAACTGAGGGAGAAAAATATGGAAGCGTTGGTTTCCACCGTCATAAATTAAATTCCTGTCTTGTCCGGAAACAGACAAGTAGCGAAAAAAGGAAAAGAAGAAAAAAGGATTATGCCGCATAAGGGCCAGACCGATTATCTAGAACGATACATCGTTTCGAAAAGAGAAATCGTCCGGCGACGAGGATTTCCAGTGATGAATGCTCATCTACAGATTGATTTACCTTTAAATCAAGTCCATTGGGTTCCATTATAATCGCGATTTGTAAACAATGGACGAGCTATCGTACTAGAGACAAATGAATTTTTTTCAACACGCTCACTGCCACGCTAGATTTACGTGATCCTCGAGAGAATTTATATTCTATTTTCAATCATTAAGTAGCTACGATCCAGCGTATGACGTTTCGAAATTTTCTGGCCGACGATATTCGTTTTATTTTAATCTTATTCGAAATATTTGAAGCACGCGATCAGTTTATTATTCACGGGATATCACGTTAAAACGTCTCGCTTTTTGTGCAATGAAAATTCGTTCCTCTGCGTCAAATTATCGCACGGTGTTATCAGTACTTTATTCTATTTATCATTCACTACAGCACGAAGGATTTATGGAGACGCCGCATTTCACGTTTCGTCAAATATCTGCCTCGTCTACTATGTGTGCTCTCGCAGCCGCGTCGAATTTACTTCCCTCGGAACTACAGAATCCGGATATTACACTGTATCTTTTTCGCGCAATTTTTCTTCTCTTCACGACTTTATAGCTTCAATGATATTTCTTTAGTGTTTTTAGTCTTTAAAAAACTTCAAACGTCAACAAGGACGTCAGCACCGGAGGCTGGAATTCGAAGAAATTTCCCCTGTATTTTCTGATGATTCTATTTATATTAAAAGCTACGAGATGAAATTTTATCCGCAGACAGGCCCCGGCAAACTACATCTCGTAGAACGTATTTCTTTTTTATTTTCTCTCTCCTCTTTAAATGGAGAAAAGAATAAAAGAGAGAGAGAGAGACCGTGTAAATGATATCACATATTTAACGCAGGAAGCGTGCTTCGCACGATCTCTGAAAAATTGTTATTTCACTTTACACCTCGAAATAACTCGGCTAACATGAAGGAGAGAAAAGCGTAGTTAATACTCACGTAGGATATAAAAATCCGCCGTCCCGTTATTCGCGTTCAACCGCACCAAGTTCCATCTGATTCGACGGTGTCGTTTCCGATAAACTTTATGGAGTTTCTTCGTTCAGCTGAATAGCGGCGCAATATGAATCGTTTGTGAAGAAATCTGAAAAAAAAAAATGAAAAAATCTGACATTTAACTACTTTATCAATAATTTTATTTATTTATTTTTTTTTTTTCTTCTTTTGTCAGCTCTGGCACTTTGGAGATTTCAACGCGATTGATTGACGATTTGTTCGACGCTATAGCAAGCTGTAATCTGTAGGATTAGATTTTGTTAATTAGTCTCATGAATATACAACGGGACGAGAGTTTGAGTACACAGGGGATAGTTCTAGGTACAAGGGAAAATCGATAGCCGGATAGCTCACTGAACTTAATCTCAGCTCCGTCGACGATCGAAGCATAATCAAAATTCAATTTCAAGGAATTTCCAAAAATTGAAAGAAAAAAAAAAACACAGTGTTGTAAATCTGAAATTTCTGCGAAAAATGGTCACAGGATGACACGGCAGAGGACTAGAGGCTCTGTTTCTCGTGGTCTCGCGAACAAATCGAATCGAGTCGATCCACTCTTCGCGATCTAGAACGCTCGCCAGCGTCAATCTCCGCGCACAGATGCGTGTAACGCGATTCCGCCTGAGCTGTAAATAATCTTATCGCTGGCCAAGCAGATGTTGCCGACTGTTGTCCAGTCGCCGGCAACAGAATTTCACGTAACGATTCCATGGAGTCGCGTATCGAGAACGTACGTGAATCACCGGCGAACTGCGAGACGATATTTCGCAGAAAAAAACTACAAGCTGTTGCAAATTTCACTTCCATTTGTGTTCTTCTTCCCCCGAACTTTGTCCTTTGCCACGTACGCGTCATTTTCATGCTTTCACCGGCAAAAAGTTAATAAAACACTGACACTTCCACTGTTGGAAATCGTTTCGCGAAATTTTAGGTTAGAATTTTGGAGATCCTAAGGTTAATAAGTGTTGTAAATTTTAAGGTTAATAAATGTGACACTTCCACTGGTGGAAATCGTTGCAGCGTGTTTCGCGAAATTTTAGGTTAGAATTTTGGAGATTCTAAGAGTTAATAAGTGTTGTCAATTTAAATTAATAAATGTAACAAATGTTGTATGCCAGCAACAAAAGAGAACTATAAAAAAAGTTCGTTAGTGTACTTACTGATGCTCAGTGGTCTTTCATCAACTCTTTTTGGTTACTTTTGACGTTTAAAGACGCTTTCAAAATTTACTCCCAAGTACTGTTGCCGCTCACAAGTCCACTGAGACGAGAGGCGCCACTAGACGCTCACTTCACGTTGTTCGAACTGAAGGCGCCTACAGGCAAGTCGACACTAATTGCAGCAAACTTCATTTGGATCAGACGTAAGTGAATTTTAATTCGAGAAATACGACGTGAGGGTTATGTATTGGTCTACGTTTCAAATTGTATTACACTTTACTAAGTTATTAGATATATTATAAGTTGCAGTGAAAGAGTGACTGTGAAATTTTTAGTGAAAGTTTTAGTTCATTAACAATTTAATACAGAAAATAAACACAGAATTAATAGTTATATAACTTCGTCTATCGCGTTCATCATACTTGCAGGCAAGTAGAACATGATATTTAAAAGACAAGTGTAAAAATAAACATTTATTAATATAAAGTAAGATAAATAATAACTATAGAGATTTGTAATTCTTACGTATGGTTCTTTGAAATTAATAAACGGTCTCTATGCATTTATGAGAAATTTTGCAGTATCAAAGCACGAAAATGTGAATCCGCATAAAAATCCGCGGTTCATTAACAAATGTCGATCTCCCTTTCCTCCGCGGAGCGAAATTCGCACGAAGAAGGCCAATGCGCGAATTTCGCTTTAGAATTTCACGGAAATTAATGGAAACTTTGCGGGAAATTGCGGTGTCGCGTGAAACTACGCTATAATCATATACGTCGCTAAGAAATTTCTGTAATTGTCTATATAAAATAAAATAAAAAAAGAAGAAGAAAAACACGGTGGTTTTCGAAACGAAACGCATTGAAACTAATGGAATACATTATAATTTGTCCGCAAACAGTTGCAACGACAATATAGTTACCCTCGCTCGTTATCACGTCTCCTGCGGGAGTACATTTCACCATAACAAATTATCTCGCATTAACGTTAATTACCATTGCGGCAATGCGCGCAAAGTTGCTCGCACGTTTTGTACGGAGTTTGAAATCGTGTAAAACAACGTGCAATAATCGATGCTTTCGAATTCATCCGATTAAGTAACTCGCGCGTTTGATAGCAAATCCCTGTTACGGCGTAGTCTGAGACAAAAGCGTACATACGTGCAAGGCGGTAAACGTTAATTACGGCCCTTTAATATTAATCGCGTTGCCTTAATGGACTTTAACGTCACGCACGGACCCGTGCTCCCTCGTACCGGGATAAGTGTTAACGTTCGTTGTACAATCAAGTCGCAAGTTTCTGCAAACTTGAAACGTAACACTCTGATGAAAACGCGCGACGACGAGCTACGTATGGACTTAACGCGTTTATGTATTATGCAACGTGCCCTCACAATGGGATCTTCCCTCGCAAACGGCCGGCAAAAGCCGTATAAAATTTAATTACCTTATTACACGGTTTCGCTGCCGACCGTGCATCGAAAACTTTGATCAAAGTAACCCCTGCTCCCTCTGTCGTTGAATATGCAACACGTGTCACTTTCGCGTCCGTTCGAAACTTCGTACGAAACAGTATATAGTGGAAGAAGCGCGCGATGTAAGTAATTTGGGAAATTGTTGCTTGCCTTGAAGCTTCCTTTCAGAGAACCATAACAATTTCGATGTTTCGAACGCCCGTGACCAACGTGAACGTTCCTTCCTTTCGAAATGCAAATAATTCATCTATGTTTGATTGATTTGAACGTGCCAAAGAATTAGCATACGTTAGTCCGACTTAGTTATTTCTATTAAGGAAGCTCACATCGCGAGTTCGCTTAGGAAAACGCAGGGGAAAACAATTTGGAGAATTTCGCGACGGTACTGTTGAGCAAGCTAAATTCCTCGAATAAGTACGCCAGCCACGTTTCAAGTTCCCAAGTTCCGATCAAGATCCGTCTTCGATTGTACTTTTATTCCCTCCCGTGTAATTGTTACACGGGGAACATGACGCGGTCAGGGGTAAGCACGTCGGATGCAATCCTATTTCAGTATTCTTGAACAAATACCCGCGCTACGTGAGTACACTGGACGATGAAGCAGAATATCGAGGAACGTCGGCAGCATTCGGTCACACTATCGTCTCATGCGAATTTCGCTTCCGCGAATAATTCATTATCAACATGAAATAGCCAGTCAATTACTCATTACGGGCATTCAAGTTTTCATTTGTTGAAACACCGTGCTCGCGAGCAACGAATAACAAAATGGCGGTGAATGAAGAAACTCGACAGGTTCTTGATCGTAAGAAGAGTTAATTATAAATTACAAAGGGATCGCTGTACAACTAGTAATAAATTCGTGGAACGTATTGTGAGGTTAAAGGGCAATGAAAATGATGGTTTATGAGCTTTCTAACCGGCGGCAGATAAAACAACGTAATTGGTTCTGATGTGCTCCGTTAAATTAGAGGAAGCGCGATCGTTTGTCAGACGAAACGACCGAAGCCACCGGTATCTTATTGGAGCACTAGCCATAACATTCGCTTAAAGTGCGGGGATGCGCATTCCCTGCCTGAAGGACGATAATCGAATGTCGTGAGTTTAATTACATTGGATTAATGTGTCCCCTAACTCTTAACTCGCTCGCGTGGGACAACCAGCGCCACACGTACGATCCTTCGTTAGTGTTATCAATGATCAAAACTTGAAGAAATTGTCTCCGATCCTGAATCCAAAAAGATTCTCATCGTTTGCTATAGCCACTGATTTCTACTCGGAAAAACTAATGTTCCATAGTCTGTTATTTCTTTTAAAACTTCGCCAACTTGCTGCGTTAGAATCGGCAACGGAATCGAAAATGGAGAAGAAAGGGGCTAAATTTACACAAGAAACCCCCGCTGGCAAACAGAACGGAACACATTCGTGCAGTGAAGTCTGGAAATTCGGGAAATACGGGGGAAAATCAACTTTGAGGGGAGTTAACAACATAATCAGAAACATCCGCGAAAGTCAGCTATTTTTCGCAACTGGTGCGCAAATATTTTAATAGCTTTCGTTACGGTTTCAAATCTGCCGATTGCTCGATCTCGGCATTGTGTGTAGCTGTATCCACTCTGTGTATGTTTGTGTGTGATTTGCCGCACACAAATGTTAATCACTCACCATGAAGCACTTAATTGCTGAGTTGATTTCGGGTCGAAATTCCTGAAGATGTTCGACAACCTGTACAATTAGTTCGTCAGCAGTGTAACTCACGGTTCGTTAAGAACGATGCCGACCTAATTCCCCAGCGATACTGGCTAGAGTCAGGCTGGTGTGAGAAATTTCATTAGCGGCGGGGAACGCAAACAGCTCGTTGGAATCACGTTTTGTTGCACGTGTCAAGCCTCGAATAAATATAACGCGAACCCAAAATCGCGACAGAACAGTCACGAAAACAGCTCGCTTGTCGAAGAGGAAATTTTTCGAAAAGAATTTACCTATCAATTGCGAAAAATTCCTCTGTATAACAGCACGAAGCTTCGTCGAATGCTAATGATAATTCACGAATTATTGAGACTCGCTGGTTGCACCAGCACGGTGTAAAATGCGCGATCGCGAACGCGACGTAAAACTGCGAAGGAATTGAAATTCGCATTGTAACAGTGCATTTGCATGAACATTACTCCCGGCAGCGTGCACAGATTACGGACACGGGTTCAACGTGTTCGATTAAATCGTAAATGCCGGGGATGAAGCGCGAGGAACTTGCAAATATTCGTTGATTTACATAGGCCATTCGTACAATTTGTGAGTCGTCTGTTGAACTAACGTTCAATCGACGGCATTACAAAGATTAATCGATGGTTATCCGCAATGATAGATTCGCTCTGCGAATGCTTTGGTAACGTGATCCACGAGCCGCTGAAATTTACGAATTCCTGTTGTAACATTCGCGCGATATTGAAGTTAATCAGCTGCGTTATCGAGCAACAGAAAGTTCGCGATACCACGTTCACAAATTCCGACATTTCGGGATATTCTCGTGTTTGACTGAGGAAACGCAACGATACTGTCGATCATTTACATAATCAGGCGACGCAATTCGTGCAGAGAATTGGAAAGAATCCCAAAACAACGATGCAATTTTCCTGAAAAGTCTCTCTGGGAATTACTGTAGACAGAAATGATGTTGGCTTTAAAAGAGCAAATTTTCACAATATTCCTCGAACGACTTTACCGAGAGAAAAAGTTTCCCTTTAAAAATAATTACCTTTTTAAAAAAAAAAAAACTAACGTTTCATCGTTTGAACTTTCATCGTTTCCAAAAGATAATTCTGAAAAGTTTAAATCCAGTCTACGTTTCGTCCACGAGGAATCATAATAATTGTGTTTTGGAAACGAAATTCCGTAAAAAAAAAAAAAAAAAAACACGTGTGATTTTTGAGATGAACGTGTCTCTGCGATTCGCTGACCTGAATACGAACGCATTCCCGTAATGGTTGCTCGAGCCCGCACCATTGTCACCGCTTCGACTCCTCAAAAAATAAAAAAAAAAAGACGTCTTTTTCCAGGAAAACGAAACTTCCTGAAATCTCGAGGGTGGAATTTTACTTACTTCCTGACACGAATTTTCTTTCGGTTTTAATCAACTTCGTCAATGCTTAATTAGCGGGGAAATCGCACGGTTTCTCAAAGGAGTCTCTCTCGTTTGCAAATCGAGCAGAATCTCGATCCTTTCTTGCTTCCGAAACGAGGCAAAAATTATGAAAGCTTCGCGACACGTGACCGATAAAGAAATGCAACTAATTAACAAATCAGAGCTCCGCGTATCTTTGAGTTTTCTTCGTGCAGCGTCAAACGTGTCAAAGGCAGGTGAAACTTTTCAATTTGACATGGAAACGAATGTAATTAAACGAAAGGTTAGATCGAAGAAGAAAATACTAAATATCTACGAGTGACAAACAACAAGAAGTGGATGTTTCAATCGAATGGAAAAGCTATCGATGTGGAATAACGGAAGCGTGATTAAGTTTCGCCAAGACCAGCGAAGTAAATGAAAGACCTAATCTTTCAGGAAAATCTAATAGGACGATTATGGGCTGCACGTTTCGCGTGAAACGAGAAAGTTTTGGAAACGCGCGCGCGGAAGGGATAACAACGGGAATTTGGCTAGCGTTTGGCTCACTAATACCGGAGGCGGTTTGCCAATTGAGGTTATTTGCGTTACCGCACGGCTGCCGTAATAATTCTAATAAACCGCAATTTAGGGGAAGCTTTCGAACGCAGTTACACATTCTCCGATTTGATTCTGTTTGCCTCGTGACGAGCGTTGACGCGGAATTCTCGCGACGATTCAAAGATCCGCGTTCGAAGAGCCGAATGCCTTTTTATTCGAATGTGGATTTAAAAAATTAACACATAGTACAGTAGCAGCACTATTAGCGGCGAGAATTAAACTTAGAAAATGTGAACGGTGTTGTTAGATCTGTTTGAGAGAATTATTTATTGAATTGAGCACGGTAGTACTTCATCAATAAAGGGACATGAGTGTTTTTATTAAACTTGTGTAGAAAGATATAAAACTCTGATAGTTACTGCAGCTTTTTTAAAAATGGATCGAAACAATATTACCGTAGATTTCACGCAAATTCGTGAATCACACATTTACGGGCGCAACTAAAACTGTGAGCTCAACAGCAATTTCTATGGGGAAAAACGTAGAAAAATAAAAAGGGTGGGGAAGTAACAAAGTTGCTAAACATTATATTTCGAAACAAAAATTTTATCCACGGTATACTGCTGCAGTTGTTTTGTACCCCGTACGAAAGTTACAGCACGAAACACGACAGAAAATTCCCACGACAGGCCAAAATAATTCGCCGATCACAGCTTTCAACTCTGACGAGATTAGAGACCAAGGATATGTTCAAAAGTTTCAAAAAAAGAAAAAAACATTCGTCATAAACTTATTATGGGATTTAACTTATTATCGATAATTCGCTGAATGTCGCTTTGACATGGTCGGTTAATCAAAACGAGCTTTACGATTTTCAACGAAATTTTCTAGTGATTTATCACACGGTTGGGTAGAATGGGAATAATTTCAAAAATAAATGACACGTGTACGAGCGAGGAGAAAAGAATTAATTGCTCTGTATCATGGTAATTTACAGTCTCGTTCTCTTCAATTAACGTTGTATGTAGCTGCATGCATGACTGAATTTCTTTACACGATCCTAATTGCGCGATACGTAAGTAAAACACTTTTTTTTAACGCGGAAGGATTTGATAAAAGCTCGAGGGAGGATAATACCAGCAATTAAAAATCGACGCTGAATATTTAGAAACCGCTGATGAAATTTCCGTTCGTGCCTCGGAAATTTGCAAAATTCTCTTGATTATTCCTTTCACTTCTCGCCTGTGCCTGTAATCTGGAAACTCTGTCCCTGTCCCTGTCATAATTCATATCGTCTTAATTAAGCTCGCAGAAAGAGAGACATTCAAATTTCACACGTGGCTTTCAAGACTAAAAACACTTGTTACTTTTTCCCTTCGTGTTCTTCCGTTGCATCTTTCTATCATCTTTCAACCACGTTCAGAACGTTGTCCCTTCTACGATTATTATCTTTAGACAATCTTAATAACTTGTAGCTTTATTAACTACTATTTAACTACTATTAAGTATAATTTGTAGCTTTATATATAACTACTAGATAGTACTGTTTTTTAATTACTATTAACTACTATTTTACAAAACTACAATCTTAATAACTTGTAGCTTTATTAACTACTAGATAGTACTATTTTTTAATTACTATTAACTACTATTTTACAAAACTACAATCTTAATAACTTGTAGCTTTATTAACTACTAGATAGTACTATTTTTTAATTACTATTAACTACTATTTTACAAAACTACAATCTTAATAACTTGTAGCTTTATTAACTACTAGATAGTACTATTTATTAACTACTAGAGAAAAATCGAGAAAAATGCTTCGACAGAATTTCGAAATTACAGGTACAGCGAGAACTGAGAGGAATAGTTAAGACAATTTTTTAAAATTAGAATATCAGAAGGGATATTTTAAGAAAGAAACTCACCGAAAATTGCGACGTAGTTGTCCCGTAAACGGTCGGACACTAACTGATCGACTTTAATCCCCGTACGTTCGAAGAAATTCGTCGTAAGCAACCTTGAGAGCCGAACGAAGTCTCGTTTGTGTCTCTCCGCGCGTTATCAACAGGTTACCAGCCGTGGCCGCGTTCACTGAATTTTCGTTCGACCGCAGAAACAAAATATCACGAAACTTCGTACTGTCAAATAAAAGAAAATTACGAAAATTTCTCAGTGAAATCAACCAACGTTGATTCATTTTCCACGCGTTGTCTACGTCCGCTGACTTGTGCCCTAGATATCGTAAAATTACAATGAAGAGGAATTATTTTATACAGGGGAGAGAAAATTATGCATACGACGTCGTACGGAGGCTTGACTGTTATTAATTTATGCGTGAAGTCGACGTCAGATTTTTTTCTTTCACTCGCCAAACGAGTTCTCAACTTCTTCTGCAAAGCAATTTCTTTTCTCATTGAAAAAAAAAAAATTGCAAATGTGATTACGCGAAATGAGAAAGAAATGTTTAAGGAAGAAATAATATTATCTCAAGGTGAAGAGTGAGAACCTGTTAACGAATAGGAGCAGAGTACAATTTACTACGAGTGGAAAAGGGTCAAAAACAAGATTTACACAGGAATCCAATTATCGTTGCAGCCATAAGTTGCGGTAGAATCTCTCCTTGCACTCGCCTTTATGTACCGCATCGTGTAACAACATGTAACTGACGATTTTCACGAAATTTCGTTCGCCAAATAGATACAACGAGTGTTAAAAAAAAATCTGTCTGACGTCAAAGTAGAATTCAATTAATTCTTCTGCCAAAGAATTATTCATTCAGTGGCCAATTCACATTTCAACGAAAATTGTCAACAAGCCCTTAAAATTAATTAACGAAATAATACTGCCATGCAATACATATCGAATGATGTAATTATTTGCTCGGTATTCTCGACAAAGATAAAACCAATATTCGTTATTTGTCGGTGGAAAGAAAAAAAAAAAAAAAAAAAAAAAA
>NW_025110794.1:17054-62868 GCF_011392965.1 Frieseomelitta varia | reverse complement strand
ATGCATGTGTTATAATATATATGCGAGACAGAATTTTTACCAAGAGTTTATAAAAAAAAAAAAAAAAAAAAAAAAAAAAGGTAACAAACGCGCCAACAACGTAAATGAAAAAATACTGTTCACTTTCCTCCACTCGATACGTACAAGTTCTTTTTATCAAATTTCCCATAGAATGCCCGAAAATCTACAAATTAATTGCCAGGAAATTCGCTCGCTGTATTCGTTTTATATCCGACGAATATAAAAAAACTGGCCGGAGATTTTCTGCGTTGCGTGTCTCATTGTCAAAGTAAATCCACGGATCGCTTAAAACTCCATTAACATCGTCGGGATGCGAACGATATCCGGATCGATGGCGGTGGGGGGGAAGGGGGGGGGGGGAAATGGTATTCGAGGCGTCGAACCGATAGCGCGAACGATTCTCCATTAAAGCTCGAGATTTCCCGGGAACTTGAACCGTTCACCCTTCCACCGGTGACTTCCACCACCCTCTCGCATCCATTTGCATTCAATTCCGTTAATTGCGAGCCTCTGACCGGAAAAAAGATTTCCCCCGCCGGCGAGTGGAATTAAAAAGGGAAAAAGAAAATCCGGCCGGAGGTCTCCGACACGCGTTCCACGTTGTCGCGGCTTAATGCAACCACGGCGCCGCGAGCGAAGCGATTTATCGCGTTTGAACTTCAAGGATTTCGGATTTATACACCGGCCGGAGAAGAACGCTCGGGCGGCGTTGCGCGCGTCTTTTCAACGTCAACCCTCGTCGCTGAAACGACGTCCATTGTACTCTGATTTTCAACCGACATCGACGTCGGACTAACCTCTATCTTGCGCGGAATTCTAACCAACCGTCAGCTTACAGCTTCGCTCTTCCGAACAGCTTTCCCCCCTCCGCAAAGGGAATTCGTTAATCTCCGTGGGGAAAATCTCGCCCGCTTCGTTGCGCGAGAGAATTTCTTCTTTATAAACTTACACTGTGTTAACAGTAGAACTACCAAAGTAGATCAGAACGACGAATTTATAATTTTAATATTTTTAACAGCTTTTAATATTTCGATATTTTGATGTTAATATAAAATTAATGTTAAATTATAGGATAATTAGTAATTAAATATAAAATATAATTATATGAATTGTACAATATTAATATAAAATAGTAATATTTTAATATTCGGACGAATAAGAGGCAAAAAAAGGAAGATTTTTAATGGTTTAGCTTGTATTATAAAGTTTCTATTACATTTTTTTTATTATAATTTTATTATAATTTCTATTATACTTTCTAATCTTTTATATAAAAAAATTTCTTTTTATAGTTTTTATTATAAATTTATTTATTTTTTTTTTTATTATAAAGTTTCAATTGTCTCTGATAGAAATTTTATGTTTTAATCATTGGTAGTTTTAGTGTTAAGTGACATCGACGTCGGAAATTTTCGCGCGCGGAATTCTAATCGACCATTAGCTGGCAGCGATTCTTCCAAAGATTTTCGTCCGCAAACTCTCGAAAATTTCGCCCGCAAGAAAGAATTTATTCCTTATGAATTACATTTACATTTATAAATGATAAATTGTGTTAAATATTTAAAAAATATTAAATATTACAAAGAACAGCGAGTCGTGAAATACGAGAAGTGAATCTTGCGCAAGGGGCTAGACGTGTATAATAAAAATATATCTCTTTGATGAATCCTCGTTTGAAGAGAAGCATTCGCAGCTTTGTGTCGCAGTTGCGTCTTCGCAAACGATCCTGAAACGCTTCCGCGTCCCGATAATAGTACACGTGTAGATCGTTAACGACATTTGCATCCACTCAACACGTGTTTCCGCGAGCTCGACGAGCGGAGGATTTTGCGAAAGTGGATTTCTGTTCAGAAAGAATGTTGACTCACGTGTGTGCTGGAAATTATATACCTTTCAAATTAACAATGCTTCTTTGAGAGGAAGGAAACTTTGTGTTGGAAGATTTGTTTTATATTGTGTAAAATCACCGGTTGCAGAAAAGGATAATACAATCGTGTGTGTGTATGTATCAAAGACACAAGATGGACCAAAAATCACTTTCTACTAAAATAAATCCGTAATTTTTTTATTATATATATTTTTTAACTAAAACACACAAATTTTTATTACGAATAAATACACACCACAAGAAAGAATTAAAATAGTGATATTTAGGTATTTAGAGAAATGTTTCCCAAACAGAAATGAAATTTAGAAGATTTTGCCTCCTATTTAAAAGGCAAAGTTTACGTTCATAAGCCAAATAAACAAAATTTAGTCAACATTCGAAACATAATGAGAAAAGAAATCATGTTTAAACTTACCTTTTGATTTAAAATTGACGAAATTAGTTTTGTTAAAGAAAGAAAAGAAAAAATAGATGGCAAGAAACTTTTGATACACCCTGTACATTCCCAGTTCGATGCTCGGTCAAAAGCAACGGAACTTGTTTCACCAATGAAAGCTCCAAAGAGAACAACTTCTGAATATAAATGGGGAATTACTTCGACGCTGGGAACATCGGTTGCCGAGGGAGAATAAATTCGAAACGCGTTAGACGTTAGCTTCCGCTAACATTATGGAGCATGGATCGTCATCTAAATCCATGACTCGTCGCTCGTATCTCCGAACGAACGCGCGAACTCATGAAAACTTCAACCGCGAGTGTATGTGACGATCCGTCTCGAACGAAGCGTACGCGTGAAATACAGATTCAGGTTCTCGAGGAAATCGCGACTCGAACGACGCCGTGATTCCATCTGAGAAATGAACTAAGGAAATTCCTGAAGCAATTTCCGCCGCCGGAACGGAAGCAGCCGAGCGTCCGAGTTGAAATCCACCGGCGGATCCTTTTATTTTTATTGATCTCTATCGCCGGAACGGTGGCTGTTCGAATTTCACTCGACATTCAACGACGGCAATCATCTTTACGGATAAATCGCGGGCTGCCAAATCTTCAAACATTTCTCGCATTTTGAGAAATTCGTTCGCGAAAAATTAGGTGACCCTTTTCGACGTCTCGCGAAACATTTCGGTCAAAATATTAATGAAAAACCTGTTAAATTCTTCTTTGTGCTTGAGTATGTAGTACAATTATTTAAAATTCGTAAATATTTAAATATTTAAAATTCTTAAATATTTAAATATTTATATCACTTAAACATTTGGAATTTTTCTCACCACTTAAATGTGTAAAATCTTCTTACAAAAATTTCTAACGCGACAATTCGATAGCTCACAAATTAATAAAGAAATCGTTGAAATGACAGGAGAAGCTTGATTTTCTTTTTCGTTTTTTTTTCGTCTTTTGTTGAAAATATATTGTCAGACTTACACGCCAAATTTTTCTTCGTTTCTCCGTGACCTGAGGTTCTGTTTCAAGGGGAAAATACTTTGTTTCCCCGTGAAAGAAGTCAGCAGAGGTAAGCGAGAAACATTTAAGAGAAATTTATTTTGTCTAGACTCCGAGGAGAGAAGCCGATTTTCGGTTCCCTTTACAACACGTTCGCGTGACGCTGGAGGTTTCATCCATTTCTTAAACCTCTTCTAAATCTCTTCCAAACATCTTTGGTCTTTCTGTTTCGTATTTTTCGCTGCTCAACCTTTAGAAATCTCCCGAATTTTAAAATTTCTTCAAAATCGAGAGAAGAAAGGTCTCCTCGGAGAGAAAGCGAAAAAATGAAAATTTGCTCGTCATATCGTCCCAATTTCACCGCGCAAAGAAAAACTGAAAAAATTTAAATTCTCTTCCTCGAACATTCGCGGTATCCCTTTACTTTTAATTTGCATTTTTAAATTTTTAAATTTCCAACGAGTACAAACGAAAAGAGGAAAAAAGTCTGAATCGAAACTTACTTCAACAACCGCGAGTATTATAACAAATGCTTTGCGTGTTCCGTGTATATATTTTTTCGTATTTTCTCACGCGTTGTGTAACGTGCATTTTTGCACCGTCGAATTTCTCTTACGCAAACGCGTAAAAATCTGTTCGTTTTTTCCCTTTAGTTAAAGCGCAACAGATCTTTTCGTAGCTCCGACGCCAACACGTGCGGAAATATTTCATCAGAATCCGAGTGCACGCAGTCTCGATTGGTTGGTCTCATCCTGTCGATAAGCAGAGTCGATATACAGTCGAAAAACACGTGTACTGGGGAAATTAAACAGCCGCAAATCGACTATCCGGCCACTGGATTGCTGAAAGCCGCAATTCTCGTAACAGGTATTAATCGGAAACGAGAATCGGTTTCATTTCGCCGCAAAGTTCGAATCTCTCCCCCGCGCTTCCCGCAGCTATTTTTTAACTAACGCAAACAGGCCGTGCCGCGCGAGACTGCGGAGCAACTGAAACTCTCGATAAACCTCTGATTCCCTGAATCGAATCGCCAAATGAAACTGGAATCTCGCGAAACGGACGCGAAAAAGTTTTATTTGATTAGGGGAACAAGTGGGTGCGAAACTAGCGATCTGTCTGACGATCGACAATTGTAACAATTGTGATTAATTATTACAATTTACAATCAGTGATCGTGATTGATGAATCGCTCGAAGCGCGTGAAGAAAATGCGCGATCAACGCACGTAATTGACCCAACGATCGTTAATCACGAAACGGTCGCGTCTTTGATCGAAATTTAGTACCACGGAGGTTATGACGATATCGAACGGTAAAAGGTGAATTAATCATTCGTTAAACGATTGCAAACTGCAGATTAATGACTGCAGAGCGTCGAACGTGATCGTGACTATTGATTTTTTGTGTCGGGAACGATCGACTGATTAATGATCGCGATTATCATAATCGATTGGTGGTCACGAAATAACCGATTGTTGCTCAACTTAATGTAACTAGAAAAGCAAAAGAAGAAAAAAAGGAAAGGGAGAAAAGAGTTGTATTTTAAAAATACGTACGTACATTTGTAAATAAGTAGTATAACTAGTATAAATAGAAACAGAATTTAGAATAATTTGTAATAAATATTTTTAATATTTTTTAATATATTTCAATATATTTTAATATATTCTGAATATATAATTAAAATAAATATTACATTTTTAACATACAGATTCCACGTACTTTTATAAAGTGCTAAATACTCGAAACGTAAACGAACCCGAAAATATAGCAGACAGAGAAACAGCTTTGCGATGATAAATTCACAAGATTCACCAGGGAGTGTGTTATACACGCGCGGAATAATACGATATTGGTAAATTGTGGCATCCTTTCAATTCATTTAACGAAAATTGGAACGAAACGGTGTTAACGGAGTGGAAGCTACAAGTGACAAAGTTATAACGCGTGCGGCGCGCTAGTGTTGTTAATCGTCCAGTGAATAATTAAATCAGCGACCTCGGCGCGATTCGGCAAAACTCTCGCCCTCTCTTCCAGTTTACACTGAATGAGAATCATTGTTTCAAACCGCTAAATTACCGGACGTTTCCGGTTAATTTACCGGACCTCGATGCGATATACTGATTAATTACATCTCGCGAATTTATTTGCTCCCCCTCCCTACCCCTAAATACATCGAATCGACCGAAACATGCGAAAATCGGCCAAGCGGAAGCGATATTTTCGGTATCGTCGATTTCCTAATTATACGAAAGAAAGCACGACGATTTATTCGAATTTTCGTCGTTTCAACTCTATAAAAATATAGGAATATGTGATATAAAAATATAAAAATTTCCTAAATATAAAAAAAATATAAAAATCAATTTCCTAAAATATCGTCAATCTTTTAATCACACGCAAGGAAGAACGTCTCGACGATTTCTCGAATTTTTGTCGTTTGAACTATAAAAATATAGAAATACGTGACATAAAAATATAAAAATCAATTTCCTAAAATGTCAATTTTCTAATCACACGCAAGGAAGAACGTCTCGACGATTTCTCGAATTTTTGTCGTTTGAACTATAAAAATATAGAAATACGTGACATAAAAATATAAAAATCAATTTCCTAAAATGTCAATTTTCTAATCACACGCAAGGAAGAACGTCTCGACGATTTCTCGAATTTTTGTCGTTTCAACTCTATAAAAACATAGAAATACGTGACATAAAAATATAAAAATCGTCAATTTCCAAAAATGTCAATTTTCTAATCACACGCAAGGAAGACCGTCTCGACAATTTCTCGAATTTTTGTCGTTTTAACTCTATAAAAATATAAGAATACGTGACATAAAGATATAAAAATTTCCTAAATATAAAAAAATATAAAAATCAATTTCCTAAAATATCGTCAATCTTCTAATAATAAGAACGTCTCGACAATTTCTCGAATTTTCGTCGTTTTCAACTTTACAAGAGTACAGAAATACATGGCATATAAAAATATAAAAATCGTCAATTTCCTAAAATGTCAATTTTCTAATCACACGCAAGGAAGAATGTCTCGACGATTTCTCGAATTTTTATCGTTTTTCAACTCTATAAAAATATAGAAATATATTTGTCAGATTTCTATTCACAGGCAAGAGCCTGGAAATCTCTCTCTTTCCCTCGAGGATGTTCCTCCGACGCGAAATCTTTCATTTTCAACAGGTTCGGCGTAATGAAAACACCCTGAATGGGAACTTCAACGCGCGTGACGTCTCCGTTTTACGAACTTATCCTGTTTGACATTATTTCACGCACGTGCTGCTATTTCCCTCCTCTTTTTCTTTCTTACTGTCCCGAGGGAAGCTACGAATGCGTGGAATCAAGCGAAGAGGAAGTAGGTCTGGCCGTTTTACCCGAAGGAAAACGATCGCCACGATTTCTCACGTAACAGAAGAATTATTGGAACGAAACAGGGAAACTAAGTCTATTCGTCCAACGAGGGTTTAACTTTGATGGACAACTGGAACGTGTAGCGACCAAAATCTTCCTTTTTCTTTTTCTTTTTCTTTTTCTTTTTCTTTTTCCCCTCGGTCCGTCTGATAATTTGAATCCCTTCCTCAGGGGCTGATGTCCCTGAAGGATCGAACAACGTAGAACAAAAATGCGAAGTTTCGATGGGTGTAAAATATACATACATACAGTTATGATTTTGTGAATAATATACGTACGGTACAGATTGTGAATCGTGACTCCGTGAATCGAAATACGTTTAATATATTTTTCTTTCACATTTCACACCTCGGTGTGAAGTGAAATTTTTAGTACTTTTATCAATAATGATCAATAGGTTGATAAAAATCGTCTGCTTGATAAAAATTGAATTGCTGAAAGAGGACGTGGGAAATTTTGTAAATTCTTTTACCGCTCAGTATATCCGTTTAAATTCGTTTTTAAACTTAGTGTATGAAATTTTTGAGCATTAATAAAATCTGCTTGATGTTAAACCGTAAAAAAGAAAAAAATTAACAAAATATTTCACGTCCTCTTTCAAGAAAGTTAATTTCCACGAACTTAAACTCGCTTTTATCTCTCGGTGTATGAAATTTTTAGTACTTAATTTGCCAATAAAGGTTAGTAGGTTGAAACGTTGGTAATGAAATCTTGGCATTAAACTGTAAAAAAAGTCTCCCACGTCCTCTTTCAAGGATACGTATGAAACTTTTGATATTCTTCTCAACAAAAGTTAAAACAGTGAAATCTGCTTGATGCTAAGCTATAAAAAAAAATTTACAAAATCTCTCACGTCCTCTTTCAAGAAAGTTAATTTCCATGAATTTTGAACTCGCTTATACCCCTCGGTGTATGAAATTTTTAATATTCTCCTCAACAAAAAAAAAAAAAAAAAAAAATGAAATCTGCTTGATGTTAAACTGTAAGAAAAAATGTATACTGTGCGAAATTTACACCGTGCACATTTAAACTGTAAAAAAAAGTCTCCCACGTCCTCTTTCAGGAAAGTTAATTTCCGTGAATTTGCACCTGTACGAGTTGTATGGAATTTTTAGTAGCTGCCAATAAAAGTTAATAAATTCTGCTTGATATTAAGCTGCGAAAAAATTTCACAAAATCTCCCACGTCTCTCCTTTTTCGAGAAAGTCAATTCCCACGGATTCGAACTGTTGCGTGGGTTTCACGATGTTTCACGCGCGGACCCGTGCGTTCAACGTCTTCGTAATTCACGCGGTCGCGAGCCACGGGAACAAAGAGCTGTCGTAAGAAATAGGGCTTAATGACTTTCGCAATTCTCGCAGGTGAACGCGCAGATATGCCACGAGGGTATTAGAAAAGTTGGAACGCGTGAATGCTCGTCGTGCCTCAGCAGCTTTCCGCTCGAAATTCTTTCAAACATTCCGGAGATTTTGCAATCAGCTTTCAAAGCACAAGCAAGGAATAAAAATCCCTTATTTCGCCTTATGTTTTTACACGGTTCGTAGGAAGAAGAAAGAAAAAAAAAAAAAAAAAAAAGAAAAAGAAAATTGTATCGACCAACTTGTAATTTGAAAAGTTCCGCGCGACCATGTCATTTATGAGAGAAAATTACAAAATTACAATGACAAGTTGCTCGAGAAATCCTCCGTGTGAATAACTTCTCTGATAAAATTCTCTGATGAAGAACTTTTTTCATGAAAGCATCATTTGTAATAAGTAGAATGTTGTTACCGCAGTGTTGCATTTATTTCGAGAGAAGAATCTACGTCACGAGGATTTCGCATGTCAATGTTTTATGCAATTTTACAGTCGTCGCGGGTCACTGAAATTTTCAATAAAAAAAACTTTGGCTGAGTGATTTTTGTAGAACCGTTTTTTCTGGAGAGATTTGATCTGTCAGCTTTTAATTAAAACTCCTATTATTATTCGCTGATCGAATTCATTCGCCGCAAGGCAGCTGGTTGAACTTCCAAGCGAACTTACTACGAAGCTCGAGATCTTTCTTCGTCCTCCTTCGTTTCGTCGAGCTGAGAACGAAAGATCTCTCGACTTAAAAGTTTGATCGGGAAGAATGGGACTTCAACGATACGATGTTTGGCTTGTAAAGGGAATCGCTCGTTGAGAGGAGAGATTAAAAGCTCATTCTCGCGGTCTCCATGGGAAATTGCGAGCCAGCCTCGGTCGCTCGAGCCGCGAAATCACTCGCAAAACAAAAAGCTCGGCTACCAAGTTCTCGTAAATCCGTCGAACGAGAAAATCGTTCGAGGCGTTCTCGACAAAGGAATTCGACAAATTTCCTCCCCTTGTTCATGTTATCGAACGCGCATAATCAAGTGGCGCTGTTCGAAGGGCGAGAAAACCAAAGCAACGTGAACTTTGTAATTAATAACTCTCTCAAGTTCTTCGAACTAACCAATTAAAAAGATGCCGTTGAAAATATTCGAGTGAAGAAATTATAGTCGAACTTTCTTTTAATTAATCATAATTCTTTTCTTTTTCTCTTTTTTTTTCTGGATCATAATGGACGTACGATAATTGTCCATTGAAGAAGAATTTCTAAGAATCCTCTATTTCGCAATACACTATTTCGCGGGAACAGAGACACTGCGCCTCCAATTATTTGGCGGCATCTCATTTGCTCGGCATTCATCCATTCTCGAGTTGGCATTAAGCACCCCCTTTGTTCCCTCCTTGGCCCTCATTTTCGAAACGCACGGCGGAAGTTGCGTCGCCACGGAACTCTATTCCACTTCATTTTTTTCTCCGCTCTTTCGAAGAAGCGGACACAATCGCGTCCACGCGAGATTAAAAGATAAATCGCCATAACGATTCACGACTCTCAGCTGAAGCTAGCCGAAAGAACTCAATTCCTCTCGAAAGATAAGAATTATTCACAAAGGCAGGAAAAAATCGTCCACGCAAAATTAAAAGATAAATCGCCACAACGATTCACGATTCTTAGCCGAAGATATCGATTCTCCAAGAATTCAATTCCTCTCGAAAGATGGGAATTATTCACAAAGGGAGGAAAAAATCGTCCACGCGAAATTAAAAGATAAATCGCCACAACGATTCACGATTCTTAGCCGAAGACATCGATTCTCCAAGAATTCAATTCCTTTCGAAAGATGGGAATTATTCACAAAGGGAGGAAAAAATCGTCCATGCGAAATTAAAAGATAAATCGCCACAACGATTCACGATTCGAAACCGAAGACATCGATTCTCCAAGAATTCAATTCCTCTCGAAAGATGGGAATTATTCACAAACGAAGGAAAAAATCGTCCACGCAAAATTAAAAGATAAATCGCCACAATGATTCACGATTCGAAACCGAAGACATCGATTCTCCAAGAATTCAATTCCTCTCGAAAGATGGGAATTATTCACAAAGGGAGGAAAAAATCGTCCACGCAAAATTAAAAGATAAATCGCCACAACGATTCACGATTCTCAGCCAAAGACATCGATTCTCCAAGAATTCAAATCCTCTCGAAAGATTTATTTATAATTATTTATAATTATTTACAAAGGAGAAGAAAAAAAATCATCTCGCCGCGAATATTTTACAAGTACGGAGAACCGAGGCGCAAATTAACTATCGTGCAAATTGCTATAGCTCGCAAGGGCACGACACGGGATCCCTTAATTGGAACGCGAAATCGAAGCATCCGTCGGGACCATCTGTTTCACGGTTATATACCAGCGTCTATGCATATGTATGATCAGGCGGCCGTGATTATGTGGATTTGAAATACAATTGAGCAAGTTATGACAGCACGTGCTGTTGAGGACAAGGTGGTAGACGACGGTGGCCCGAGCCACGGCAATTAGGACGTGAAGCTGCATAACACACCGGGAGTAATTCGTACGCGCTAAATCATGCGATAGCGTGGCTCATTTTCAACCACCCACGCCGTGCCTACGTCATTTTCGCGACGATAGCGCGTTGAAAATCGATGACGACGACGATCGATTATCGGAAATGCGACTGAAAAGAGCACGGGAACTTGATCGAACATGGAACATGCTAGCGGCAGAAAAAGCACCGGCTGCACGTTCAACTTCGACTTTTTCAGCTACAGAGCTATTATTACCGTAGTCATTAACCATGTGCTTTTTATACGGGTCACGTGGAGATCGCGGCAATGGTAGTTCAATGCATTCGTAATGACACGGCTGTCGACGTGAATTCCTCGTATTATAATACTTGGAATTCTACATTCCCTGGCGAGAAATATTTCTTGAAATTTCCAAAACGACATCTTTCATCCGAAACGAACGAATAAAGTTAACTCCTGCCGCGATCCTCTGATTTTTATATTCACGAACGAGGAGGAGATCTATTGATATTTTCACGAAAATAAATTTCGTCGATCTTATCGTACTTTGTGTGTGACCTTTCAATTTTTGAGAGATGTGAAAGTGTCTTTCTTACCCAAAGTTACGAAATATAATAACAAATACTTTTTTGCCCGTTAAATTTGAAACAGTTACGACGTCATTTGCGGAAATTAATAGAAAAACGAATAGAAGAATTTTGCCAATTGTCTGTTAATCTCGTAACCTGTTCATCGATAGCTTCATCAATCAAGATAACACGATTCCCGATACCTATGCAAGGATATTTAGCTCGATTCAATCTGTATTCCCAACCGGATCGAAGCGTCATATTGCATCGACCTGTTAACCAACATTGGCCGGAGTGCTTTAATTAGAAACACACGCGCAGAGCATCGTCATGGAATTGGCCAACTGTCTGAAGTCATTTGCAAACAGAGATTATCAAGAGCACGTGCACGCCGTTGTATCAATCAGTTCCGTCTCATTAAGAAACTGGTAGACAGATCACTGTGAAACATCACACACTGTGTACGGCTCGTTCACCATTCAGACTCACTTGGCGTTAATTTGCAGTCGGTGTGGGCGTTTCGATTTGTTCAGAGTGTATGAATTAACGAGTTGGAAGTTTCTTCCCTTGCCGAGTGGTGTCAAATCGTCCTGTGATTTGCAATTTATTTTAATTGAATTGCGGTCTCAGTTTGAAAGAAAGAAAAAGAAAAAGAAAGAAAATTGAAAGAGTACAACGTTTATTATATTATTATTATATTGTTATTGACAATATTATTATGTTATTATTATTATATTATTAAATTATTATATTATTATATTATTATTATATTATTAAATTATTATTATACTATTATTGAAAATATTATTATATTATTATTAAATTGACTATATTACATTATTACTATATTGACTATAGTATTATTATTATTATATTACTATTATATTGACAATTATATATAATATCAATCAACGCTTGTCTAAGAAGTTTAGAAAGAAGATCATAATTAAATAAATTAAATAATCCGAAGATCTAGAATGCCATAGTTTTCATCATTGTAAATTTATGGATCTTGGTTTTATTATTGCAATTCGATTCATTTTCCAATCGATCTTTTAAATCTTGCACACTGTAATAAAAAGTAAGCAACTGTCCAATGATTTTCGACGATGGCGGTGTATAAATATCCCGCAGCAACCATGCTACATTGCCCGACAACCCGGACAACCGAAGATAAACCGACAAAAGAACTATCGGAACGGTTTTGCATCGGGTATCCGTCGCTTTTTCTTTTTTTTTCTTTTTTTTTTTTTTTTGACGGTAACACCGTTATCCGTGGTAAAAACCGCCAGATCTTTTTTCTCCTTTTCTGTCGAGAGACCCGTATGTACGTCAGTATCTCGTCGGAAGAATGGCGAAACGCGAACAATGCAGAGAGTTCCCGAATTTTTTTTGTCCCCGCGATGGAAAATTTCTTTCGTACTCCCATCCCTCGATCATTCTAACGCAACTCTTGGAAAATGCTTGGAAGCACTGAAGCTCCTGTTCTCAAAAAAAAAAAAAAAAAAAAAAAAAANAAAGAAAGGAAAAAAAATGCAGAAGATTTCGTTGCAGAGCGTACAGATCTTGAGAGAGTTTTTAAAGATTACGAAGCGCATCATAGATTATTATAATATTTGAACTCACTCGGTGTGCCTTAATTCCGAAGTTAATAATAAAATTTATTTTAAACCACGTTGGTTTTATTTTTTTTTTTTTTTCTTCATCCCAAGGAATCTGTCGCCGAAAGAAACTCTAATTAACATGACGTGGAGGGTGTATCCCCCCGGAGAGGGAGAATCGAGTCAATAAGCCCCTGCAAGTAGATTACATCACGTCACGTTTATCTTCCAATGAGCAACGACAGACAAAATCGGCTCTCCCTCGTCGTTCTTTCTCGTCGCCGCGGTATCTTCTCATTCCGCCCAGTTTATCCGGCCGGCGGACCTTCTGTCTATTGCCGGAGGCGAGCCGAAATGAGCTTCATTTCGCAGGATCCAATCGTACGAATCGTGCACTCCGGTTCCATCGATAAAACGTACCCAATCGTTCCAATAGGTATTTAGCCAAGAACGTACCATATCGAGGCAGCACGCGTGTTCTCGATCTCTCGGCAGTGAATCGACGACAGCGTCCACGTCTTTGTTGGATACGACGGGCGAGGTCTTCCTCGTACGTGTGCATCACGTTGCGTGAGCATGTAGTGAACTAAGTACGAAGGGATCCTAGTAAATACGGGATTGGCAGGAATTTATTTGATGGCGCCGGGGATGACTACGCTCCGAGAAGCATGCAAATAGACGGCGAGATTGCGAGAGGAGGCGGCTGCGTTGTTAAATTAATGAATCAGCTTTGCTCGAGTCTCGGTGATCCATTGTTAGATAGGGAAAATGGTGGCTACGCGGAGGATGATTTTACGGGTGGTCTGGGAGGAACAACGGTGACATATCAGACAATAATTGCAACACTCGGAGTGATCGTGTCTGCTTACGAAAGTAGAACGAATCAGATCTAAATTTTGAAAGAAGGAGAACGAGACATTACACCACTCCAATCAAATTAATTTGATTTACTTCAGATCCAGCGAATTGGATGAATTTTGAAACGTTCGAAATATCGAGGATATATAAACTTCGTCCATCATATTTTATTTTTTTTTTTTTTTTATTTATTTATTTATTTTTTTTAATGAAACTCTGTCGAAAGAAATCAAATCGGCGGGACTGATAAAAATGCAAAATAACGTAGGACAAAGCGTCATACAATCTGGACACAGTGCCAATCAATCAAAGATGCAAATAGCTAAAATCTGTTGCCACACCCGCGCGTGCAAGAAATTTAATGGCAGTATTCCAAATCTAATCGGCGACCAATGGTCGAGTGGTGCCCAGAATCTGTTGCGACGATGCAGATTTAATGGCAAGGGACCCGGTAATGCGGCTTCGTTACGAAATTTCGAAAACGATCAACATTTGACCAAACATTCCCGTGATTAACAATTCTGGCAACGATTGTAACAGGGTAGAATCCGGAGGGTTCAATTAATTAAAATTCCACGAAAGTAGATTTGAATAAATATCACGACGACATCCTGCCAGTCCAATAAGTAGAATCTGATCTCAATGACTTTTTACTTGTTACTGTAACGCGGATGTTTCGAGAAATTCATAGTTCATGTAACGAATTTAATTTCCAGTTTCTATAATGTCATTTTTATGTTTTGGGTTTAATCTCGAGTTTCTGTAGTGTAAATATTTTCTGCTCAATTTTCAAACATCGATCTTTCAACATCGTTTCGATATTTAATTTAGTTTCAATTTTATAAAAAGAAATCGCAGATACTTAATAATAAAACTTGGACTTACTTGAAAGCTTGAAGCCTCTACTTTCAATATATCGTTCACCTCGTCTTAAAATGTTTTTTGCATTATGTGACAGATGGCAAAGCGAAGAAAGTGCATGTAAGAGTATTAAAAAATTTCTTTTATGATTGAATTCGCGATGAAGCCTCCTCTTGCAACTTTTCCCGCCAATTTATTAAATTTTGAACATCACGAACATGAATTGTCGATGAAAATTTGTTGGTACATTTCTTGAATTTTCGTCATCTGAGTCCAATATTCAAAGTTCAATAAAATAGCGAAAAAAAAGTCATACGTCAAGTTTTCGAAGATCGTTGTAAAAGAGAGGCTTCAATCCTCAAATCGAGAGTAGATTCAGTCGCGAAGAAAATTTCTCAACGATCCTACATACTATGGCAACTGATAATATTTTCGAGAAGAACTCACTTCAGTTACACAATGTAAAAACCAGTTTCGAAAGTAGAGGCTTCACGATTTAAAATAAGCCCAAATTTATTACTTTAGTATTGTTACTTTTTTACAAAATTATAATATTTACGGCAACTATAATAATATATATATATAAAACAATATTAATTTATATTTAATTTAAATTATTATAATTCTAAAATCACAATTATTCAGTGTCTGATAAATATAAATATTAGTTGCGGCGAGATATCATGTGAATAGCGAAGAAATAAATAATTAAAAAAACTCAAAGCCTCTATCTGTTATTTTCTTTTCAATTTACGTTCTCTTCTCATGTGCACATAGTAAAAAAAAGAAAAAAATGATATCAATAAAATAATAATAATAACAAATATAAACAAAATACAATAATAGAAAAATAAATCTACTTTCAGGATCGGGACATGTTCGCGAGGGAAGGCAGGTGATGCGGCGGAACAACGGTTGGCTGGCCGTCCTGGCCGTCTCGCTGGTGCTGTCGATCCTACGGAATAGTTTAGCTGGCGAACGTTATCCCCTCGACTATGAAAACGCCGTCGAGCTGTCGGTTAACCGCAGCAGAATCATTTACGAAACTTACAACCCGAACGAACTTACATCACCGAGCTCGCGTAGCCGCTCAAACCCCCCGACATCGGGCCCAATCGCCAAGTCAACATCATCGTCATTCGCTGCGCCACGATCGGCGCAATCACGTTTGCACGTCAGCGACAAAAATGTCGTCCCGTCGAAAGATCATTCCGCCAATCCAACCAACGTGATAACGAGGCTCGACAAACTGGCCAAGTTGGAGGACGAAGAACAGTCAAACAGCGGTCGATCGATCCTCCACGACGACGATCCTCGCCACGAATCTCGCGAATCTGGCGCGCACGTTGTCGAAGGATCGAGGAGCTTCAACTTGGGTATTCCGCGACAGTCGCGTTTATCCTCGTGGATCCACGTATCCAGGTGGATCAGCCGCGCGAAATCGGCTGCTAAACCGTCCAAAATCGGCGGACGTGAAAGGTCTGAAACGTTTGAGAAAGCGACACGACGAGGTGACGGGGAACGTTCGTATAACGGTCACGTCGATAACGATTCGCTGGCGATCCCTGCGCGAAGAATCGGAGACTACGAAAGAGAGGAACCACCTGCGAGAGACGTTTTTCAAACAGAGAGATCCTCCATCGAGGAGAGTGTCTTAAAAACCGCGCCGGATGGATCTCTCGATCTCAAGAGCGTCGATTCTTCCAGAAGTTCAAAGAAGATCGTTAAGAAACGGTTTTTGACTGGATACTCGGTGTTCTCCGTCTCCCTGAACAGGAGGTTCAACAAACTCGAGAGGCTGAACAAACCGGTCGTCGCGAGAAGATGGAAAGACAGACGTGATGGTAAAGAGAGGCGCGGACGATCTGTCGCTCTGTATTTGAAAGGGCAAACTGTGGATCGGGAAGGACGGCGTGACTCGTGGCCCACGTTCGATGATGGCGACTCGACGAAGGAACGGTCAACGACGACGAGACACGACGATGTCCAAGAAACCTTCGATTCGTCGAACGTTACCTTCCACGACGAAGAATCGAGCTTCGAACCGATCGAGGGATCGGATAACTTCACGGATCGCTCGACGAACAGTACCATGAGCGCAGATCGGACGAACGAAACGATTCTCGCTGGAACTGAAAATTACTCACAACCAAATGTATCAGAGACAAGCGTCTTGTCGATGTACGAAAATGATTCGGAAGCGAACGGCTCGGTTATCGACGATATCGAGTCAAACAGAGCCGCGGTGATTAATTCGCGATCAAACGCCAACGCTCCGAGTGGTCGGGACGGCGAATCTGCGTTAACGAGCACGGATACGAGCAACGATCTAATTGACGGAACGGAATTAGACGCGTCTGGAGAAGAAGGCGCGATTAAGGAGCGAGGGAACGCGGAAGAGGAAGAAAGGTCAGCGCTAACTAGCGTGACAAAGGAGGAGTCCGGGAGTTTGCTGGCTGCGGCTCGCAGGAATGCCACGTATCTAAGACGAAGCGGCATGAACAGTCTAGCCGTAGCTGGAGGCTTTATCCCGGACGAGAGCAGTGCCCTCTCGCGACATCGCGGAAGGAATGCTAACGATTCGTTTAGAAACTCGCCGAGAACGGGTCGCGGGGGCGAGGGTGGCAGGAACGTGGAGAATTTCGACGTGAATTCACTGGCTGAGCGATCGTCTGTAAATAACGAGGAGCAAGCAGGGTCGAGAGTCTCTCCGACAGCCCCAACGAGCGTATCTAAAAATGCCGTACTCGAGGAAGAAGTGGTGGTGGCTACGAGTAGCGGACGCGATGACGAATCGCTCGCGGAAAGTAACGAGATCAATGACGAGGCGACGCCGGTGCAAGACAGCCGAGAACCGATCGACCAGGTTGAAGCGACCAGTGCAAGAAGAAACGATCGAGGTACGCTTAATGTATCTCCGAGGATCGATCTCGAGGAACGGAGTTCGGGACCAACTCGGAGGCCGTTCAACCGAAACGTCGGCGAAATTAAGACTAATGAGTCGGACTTCTTCATGGAGTATTCGTTGGGAAAAAATGGCGAACCGTCGAGCGACTCGCCGAACGTCGAGAGTAGGAAAAACACGATGGTCAATCTCGAGGATCGACTAACGAACGATCGCGACTCGAAGGAACGAAGGTCCAGGTCGTCGAAAGCATCCACTCCAAGGATCGAGGAGACAGCGACGTCCGCGCCGAACAAAAGCCTCGTTTCGATCGATTTCGCGACGTCGAACGGTTCGTTTCAATTTCTCTCGAAAGATCCACTCATTCCATCGACTACGAAACAACCGGATGATCTTCTCGCTACGAGCGACGCGACACTTTCGTCGACCGATGACGACCAACTGGAAACCGTGTCCACGATTTCGTTGATCAGCGACGATGATCAACTGTTGGGCTTCGACGCGACGATCGTCGTCACGTCGTTGGGGCCCATCGACGACGAGGATCTTCACACGACTGCGAGCAACGTGTCTTTACGCGGGACAGACAATTCATCGCGCGAGATGGAACCGCCGGATCAATGGCCGGTTAAACACAGCGCGGTGGTTGAAGGTGATTTAGTGTTGGGTGGTTTGATGATGGTGCACGAGAGGGAGGACACCATCACCTGCGGTCCGGTGATGTCACAGGGCGGCATACAAGCGCTCGAGGCCATGCTGTACACCCTGGACAGACTGAACGATCTTGAAATTGTACCAGGTGTCAAGATCGGCGCCCATATTCTCGACGATTGTGACAAGGACACGTACGGGTTGGAAATGGCCGTGGATTTCATCAAAGGTACGTATACACACAATGTATATATACATACGTATGTACGTACATGTAGTTTATCGATTCGTCGGGTTGATGGCTGGTGATTAATCCACTCCGCACATATTCGGCACGATTATGAGTGATTCATCTATCAACAGCTTGTTGGAGTGTCAATTCGAACACGGCCAGTCTATTATCTCGCTGAGGTCGATCGTTTCGTTCCAGTGATTTGCGTATTTGTTGCATCCAGAGCGTTGCAACATGTGTCCGCGACACGATCGATTGCTTTTGTGGAAATTAGAAAAATTAAAGAACGAATATGACGCAAGTGTTGAGTTCAGAGGTTAGAAGAACTATTGCCGCGTGATTTATAGAAATTTATAGACATTATAATTTATTAGAGAAGTTGGAAGAAACTTTGAGTCTCGAATATGGCACAAGCATTGAGTTCAGAAATTAGAAGAATCACTGCCACGTGATTTATAGAAATTGTAATTTACTAGAGTCTCGAATATGGCACAAACATTGAGTTCAGAAATTAGAAGAATCACTGCCACGTGATTTATAGAAATTGTAATTTACTATAGTCTCGAATATGGCACAAACATTGAATTCAGAAATTAAAAGAATCACTGCCACGTGATTTATAGAAATTGTAATTTACTATAGTCTTGAATATGGCACAAACATTGAATTCAGAAATTAAAAGAATCACTGCCACGTGATTATAGAAACTGTAATTTACTATAGTCTCGAATATGGCACAAGCATTGAGTTCAGAAATTAGAAGAATCACTGCCACGTGAATTATAGAAATTGTAATTTACTATAGTCTCGAATATGGCACAAACATTGAATTCAGAAATTAAAAGTATCACTGCCACGTGATTATAGAAATTGTAATTTACTATAGTCTCGAATATGGCACAAGCATTGAGTTCAGAAATTAGAAGAATCACTGCCACGTGAATTATAGAAATTGTAATTTACTATAGTCTCGAATATGGCACAAACATTGAATTCAGAAATTAAAAGAATCACTGCCACGTGATTTATAAAAATTGTAATTTATTAGAGAAATTGGAAAAAACTTCAAATTTCGAATACGATGCAGACATTAAATTCCGAAATTAGAAGAAATTAGAAGAATTACTGTCGCGTAATTTATAAAAATTTATAATTATATAAATAATATATATAGTTATACATATAATATATTAGAGAAATTTATTAGAGAAACTTCAAGTCTGGAATACGACGCAAACGTCAAGTTTAGAAGTGAAATTCTCTGAATTCGTAAAAATTCGTGAAATTCGTAAGTGAAATTCTTCAGAAATCGTAATTTGCGACCACCGTCGGGGAAGAATTATTCCGTCAAATTGGTAGTAACGTGCATTTCCCGGCGATGGAGATATTGAAAGATGGAAATTTTGAAAAAAATATACGGGGACACAGTCGCTCAGAACTTGTCCGTCTCCGCGCAGCCCTAAAAATGCTATCTCGTCGGGCAACAAATAAGAAGTGACTACAAATTGCTTCCCGAGAAACTTTTTCAGTATCTTCAACAATAGTTTGCGAGGCAGGGAGAAGAAACTTCGTATGGATTCGTCTTTGGGATCCAACTTGCCGTAACGGAAGAGGAGAAAAGAGAGAGAAAAAAAAAAAGAATAACTTGCATTGCCTTTAATTTCATTCGTTTCGCAAATACGAAAAGTTCCGTCGAGATTAACGATGGAAAACTCAGCGAACGACAATGAAAGAAGAGTAAAGTCGTCGTTTTAATCTAAATTCTGTTGTGCCGTTTCCTGATTTTTTACGTTGCTTGAAACGTTTAGCGTCTAGAATCGAGTACGAAAGATACGTTCTCATTCGAAATTAAACGATAATAAATCGAATTATCTTTAACTGAGGGAAGCAAGGAGAAAAAATGAATGTAAATATACGCAGATTTCAATTATATTAGACTCCTGTTTCTATTGTTTCGAAAATGGTGATAAACAAGGGCCGTGGAAGGAAAAATTGGACGCGGTTTTAAACAGATACCAAGGCCGAACATCAACTTGCTTCTTAGCAACAGACGAGAAGGGACAAAAGCGTAATTAAAACGGGTTGCCTATTATTTTCTCGATGCAGCCAATATTCATTTTTTCTTTAATTTATCACAGTCACGTAACCGCTCGACACATCTTTCATCGACTCTCGCTGCAGCGTCACAACGTGAAAAAAAAAGCAAATAATATGTATAGCCCGTAGATCTTTCAATGGCAGCAATGTTTTTCATCAAACGCTTTTCACCGTGTGCGTTTCACGAGAATTAAAAAAGAAACGAAAGATTTCAAAATTCAATTAACTCCACTAACGTTTCGCGGGGGATTCCGATTTAAAGCATAGGATAAATTGGTAATTCTACGGTGTGTGTCTTTTACTTATTATGAGGATAACATGTTCGTCTGAATTGTTGCCGACAATTTCTGGAAAATTTTTAACAAATCTCTGCGGCTTCTAAAATTGTTGTATTTTGACGCTGAAATTGAAGACAATTTCTGTTTCAAATATCCCACTATTTTTTCCAAACTTTTATAAGCGTTTAACTAGTATCTACAAACATTCGTTTGAATTGTTTTTGATAATTTTTAGAAATATTAATAAATCTCTATAGTTTTTAAAATTGTTGTATTTTGACGCTGAAATTGACGACAATTTCTGTTTGAAATATCCCACTATTTTTTTCCAAACTTTTATAAGCGTTTAACTAGTATCTACAAACATTTGTTTGAATTGTTTTTGATAATTTTTAGAAATTTTAATACACCTCTATAGTTCTTAAAATTGTTGTATTTTGGCGCTGAAAGTGAAAACAATTTCTACTTTAAATATCTCACTATTTTCTCCAAACTTTTATAAGCATTTAACTAGTATCTACAAACATTCGTTTGAATTGTTTTTGATAATTTTTAGAAATTTTAATAAACCTCTATAGTTTTTAAAATTGTTGTATTTTGACGCTGAAATTGACGACAATTTCTGTTTCAAATATCCCACTATTTTTTCCAAACTTTTATAAGCGTTTAACTAGTATCTACAAACATTCGTTTGAATTGTTTTTGATAATTTTTAGAAATTTTAATAAACCTCTATAGTTCCTAAAATTGTTGTATTTTGCTGAAATTGAAGACAATTTCTGTTTCAAATATCCCACTATTTTCTCCAAACTTTTAATAACGTTTAATTAATATCTAAATAGAAACATTCGTCCTGAATTATCCCCGATAACATTCAGAAATTTTAATAAATCGGCTCCTAAAAAATACAAATTGAAAACAATTTCCATTTTAAATATTTCACTGTTATCTCCGAACTTTAATTAGCGACAATGACGGGTTCACAAGTAAAAAAGAAAAACGCGAGAGACCAGCTTCGTTTGAAGCGGCGGGGAAACCGCCGTTGCTGTTTACGTTCTCCTAGGAAACTTCCCGAGCGAGCAAGTCTCATCGTTATCTCGTTGTCAAAGCCCTGACATGAATTCCGGTCGGCGGTTTCAAAGATTCTTCATAAAACTTTGACACGTCTCGCAGTGAGAAGAAGTTGCCACTGAAGAAGAGTGATCGCTCGAAGAAACGGTGGAGGCAGGCGATACTTTGCGTGGAAAAACAATCTCGTAGAGAACTGTATAAACAACAGTGAAAGTTCCAACGTTTCTCTTTTTCTTCTCTCTCGTACTGCACGTTAATCTATTATTTCTCCGGATCATCGAGAAAGTTTCGTCGAGTTAGAAATCAGCGAGCAAAGTACCACTCTTCTTCTTTTCGCTTTTGAAGTTTACTTCTCTTCGAATTTATTTAAGTTTCAGAAAATTACGCGGAAATTTCAGAGCAAGGGAAGCTTTGCTCCTTTTTACTTAGCCTTTCTTTTTTTTTTTTTTTATCGGAAGTAAATAACTTTTTTCAAATCCTCGACTGATATTTCATCAATGCCAAGGTTTTAACTTGCAACTCATTTCTACGAATGCAACAGTTTGATAGATTCCACGAATGTTTCGCAAATCACGACGACATAAAACACGCGATAGATATAAAAAAAAAAAGGGAAAAAAAACTGCAACCCGCTGGAAATCATACAGCCGAGATACAGAAGCGACGCATCGATAATAGAAAAGCAAAACGACGAGCGATGTTATAGAAATTTTAGGGGAAACCAGGCCTTTGCGAGCCCGAGTGTTTTCGATCTGTAGCCGCCGGCGGTTTCACAACAAGTCTTTGAAAGTTTCTTCCTTTGTTCCTGGCTGCATCCTTGCGAAACGCGCGAGCCAACATTGCCGATAAATGTATGCAGAATTTTCTTCCATCGCGCCGGCCAGTTGTTGAATTAATCTTCAGAATGTTCTTCTCCTCCTCCTCCTCTGTTTTCATCGTGTCTCGGTTTTTCGTCACAAATATTGTTCTCTCCTTTGGAAAATATTTACGCTCCCGCAATTGTTGAACTTTCGAGTTGAATGATATTCAAACAATTGGAATAATTGAATCTCAGTCGATCCATCGTTGAACTATGAATTAAATAATATTTGAATAATTGAATTCCTTGAATAATTGTTAATCAGTTGTTAAACTTTAAATTGAATGATACATTCAAATAATTGGAACAATTGAATTCCAATCGATCAATTGTAACAAAATTTCCCTGTCTCTGTCCGCGAGAATTTTTTCAACGACGATTAAGACATTTCTATGGAAATGCCTGCAACGCGGTTAAAAATAAAAGACGCCGCAAGCTTCTAAACAAAAAACCACGGATACGCTCGATTTCCCTGTAAATTCGCGAGAAACGAGATTGAAGCAAATCATTTAACGAGTCGTTGGCGCGTAAGATTTTAATTGAAACGGGCAACAATATCGCGAGGGGCACCTGCATCTTTAACCGATCCTCAAGTCAACGTGTTTCGAAAGTATTGTTCAAAAAATCTTTTGTTTGCGCGATAATCAAACGAAACAAAGAAGAAGCCTTTCTCTTTCATCTGTGTTTCTTAATGAACGAAACGCACAAAGAAACGAATGAGAAACGTCACGAAAAGTGTGAAAAGAGGGTTGGAATTGAGAAACGAATGTTTCACGATTCTTTGCTCGATAACAATCCGGACAACTCGGCCGGTGGATTTTCTTCAATTTTCGATTGTTGCAAAATTTCACCCGTGTTTGGCATTATTAGTGGAAATATTCAAAAGCACAGCTTTCGATTTTTGAACGAATCGAGTGAATTTTGCAGTTTAGGTAGTTTCAAGTTTGAAGGAAATTGTCAGTCTCGACAGCTCAATGTTCTACGATATTTTTGGAAAAATTAAATATATCGTGCTTCCATTATTAACTCTTGACTCAAACAAAACTAAACTCTCAATTGTCAAGGAAATTGTCAGGCTCGACAGCTCAATATTCTACGATATTTTTGGAAAAATCGAATATATCATGCTTCCACTTATTAATTTTTGACTCGAACAAAACTAAACTCTCACAAAAGAGTTTGCAAATTCTTTTTTTTCTCTTTTCTTTTTTTTTTTTTTTTTTTTTCTTACCTTTGTTTTTTTCTTTTTTTTTTTTTTTTTTTTTGTTAATTTTAAAAGGGAGTACAACACCACAGAGATTTAACTCTGCTTACTTAGGTTTCGAACGATAAGCTGTTTAGAATTCAATTTCCTTGGAGGAGGATGTCACGGAGGTATCGCAGTGTCAGTTTACCACGAGATAGTTTGCATTTGTGATAGATATGCATTACATTGCGACGCCGTTCCCTGGTAATACAGAAATAGGATTGTAATTAGAATCCTCTATTTCCAGGAGTAATCAGTATCCCCGTTTGAAATCACATATCTTGCACGAGAAGAGGATATTACAGATTCTTCGAATTAGATTCTTTTTCTCCTTTCTACCGATTACTTGCCAAGAAAAATGAAGAAAAAATTATTCACAATCGGACGCATTGTCTTTTTTCCACTCATAATTTGCAATTCATTTTTCTTTCTAAATATTTAAAAATTACTGTCTTGATATACCGACTGGAGTTGTCTACCGAAATTAGCGTGCCTTCGAAAGAACATAAAATGGATAGAGTTAAATTGGAGACACGAAAATCTGAATTCATAAATCGTTCAGAACATTTCGAGGGGCGTATAATTAAATTTTCATTCGAACGCTGGAAAGAATAAATATGCCCGTACATTTATAATTGGACATCATTAAAAAAAATTTTCAATTCAAAGAGAATATATTTATCAAGAGAACGTAAAAAAATCTTTGCAAAGGTAAAGTCTAGAAATAAGTCAAAACATTCCCACCGAGCAGCAAAATTGTAAATTAAATTCATGTTTCATCTGTATTCGCGAAATTTCGTATTCCAACGAAACAATAACATCATACTGAACGTCTGTGTCTCGTTCGTGAGTATCACCATCTTAACGATACAGAACAGATTGGAACAAGTCAATCCGACTTTGACGCGAGTTATAAATTTCCAAGTTTAATGCTTCGGCGAAAGGCGGTGCAACAGTGATCCTCCCCGTTGAATATCGTTACGATTATTCATGCATTTCTGCGGAATCCGTGGCCTAGGAAACGGGAATTCTCTCTGGTGAATCGATATGCATTGTGTATAATCGGACGAAGCATGATTTCGATACGGAATACCGATAGTTTCAATGCGGCACGAATACAAAAACAGGGAACAAGATGTGCAAACACTGTCACGAACGCGATCTCGAAATGTTTCTCAATTGCAGCGAGCTCCTCCGAGGAAGGAGAGGCAAGGAGAGATCGATGTGTTCCCGATGTTGATTCACGAGACCGCAAACACCAACGTGACAGTCCAAAAGTAAATTTAATCTGCGAACATTAGGATATCCTCATGTACGATCGATATTTACGATCATTGCGATACTTGGAGAGATCACTTTTAGAAAAATTCTACGTTTTTTAATAATATTATTCATTTATTATATTATTTTCTAATAACATCCTTAATTGTAATTTTTTTAATAATATTATTAATTTAAAAATTCTACCTTTTTAAACAAGTAATTATTACACAAATATTTTTTACCCGCGTGTCGTATGAATCGCGAATGTTTAGCTCCAATAAATTACGGAAAATAAATAGAGAAACGGTGATACTGAAAATTTTTTTTTTTTAATTTTTCTTAGAGTTCACCGCTATTTTCACCGAATCTTCTTTCACCGAAATTGGCGAAAAATGAAGTTGATCAATTTGGTTTCTCAGAGACTCTTTGGCGCAGTTATGGATAATTTTTTAAAGATTCTGAAAATTGTTTCGAATCACCAAAAATCCCTCGAGGGATATTTATTTTCGAAATTTCAGCTAAACCAGAGGATGAATGTACTCGAAAGGAAAATATATCAGGCGGCTTCCCTCTCTGTTTCGCGATTTTATTTGCGCGTGAAAAGCATTTTTCCAAGCCTAGAATCTGACGTAGATAACAGAGATGTTATCGGTGAAAATCGCGTCGATACAGAGCTTTCGAAAGGATTCCTACGGTACCACGAAAGCTCGAGTATCTCCGGTCGGTAAAGTGGTAGCACTCTGCCAGCTTGATAACTTCATTTCCACCTTGTGCTTTTTTGTTTCACGTGCTACGTTATCGATTCAGTATAGAAACGCAAGGATACGACATTGACAGTAGTTGGAATTATTGTCAAGCTAAATTTTCTGTCACGAAAACGACTGAAATTTCTTCTACTGGATGGACACGAAAGCTTGAAGTCGAAGAGAATACAAAAATTCCTCTAATTTCCATGATGTAAAAATCTAACCGCGGACGCAGCTGTATAATTAATAATTGCATCACACAACGATATAATTGGATAATTGATAATTGGGTCACGCTCTTTCCAATAACACTCATTCTCAAAGAAATTCTTCGACTATCTATCGACTATTTAAAAACAATTTTTCGACTAAAAATTCTACGCCCTCCACGTCTTCCATTTGAGAACACTATAATCAGCAAATATTATTACGTTACTCCGTGTTTCCCCGCATATTTTATCTTTCGCTCGTGCTGTTTGCAACGAGCAACGTCAACAACGAAAATAACAATATCGTTTATTCCCGGAACGTGCAACATAGCCGAGCGATGCCATTTCTTACAGCTCGCGCTCAATTCGATTCGGGACGGGTTTAACACCGCGACGGAGTGACGCTTGCAATTCTTTTACATTGAAAACGATTACACTCGCAATCTCGTTTGGTATTCGAGGCTGTAACGAGATTTTATTAATACTTTTACGGGCAGCAGTTAAAACATGTGCACGCGGATAGACGTGGCCCGTAGCCGATGGAAAACGTTGCTATTCCAGCCTCGTTTCACCATCCCTGTCTTTCCCTCTGTTAATGCAAAACACGCGTATAAATCGCGAACGTACATCGTACTTCGCGGTATAAATATTTAGAAAATGTTTTTGCACGGCTGGTGGAGAATGCGAGTTGGAAATGAATTGCCAAGTTGCAGAAATGAGAAGAAGAGAGGAGGGAGAAAGAAGAATGCTTTGTGAAAAATGGCCGTTCCCTTGGTGAGAAAAGAACGAAGAGGAACTGAGGAAACACACTGCCCTTTCCTTTCATCTCAGACAACTTTAGATGAAGCCAGATTAACCGTTAGATGACAGAACACTTATTATACAATCAATCATTTCTAAATTATGGACCTAAATTTCCCAGAATTTTCTACTTCTGAAAACGTTGAATTACGTGAATGAATCTTTCACTGAAAAACTTCGGCTATTCCCGATCCATTTTCAAACGTTGAAAAATATCCCAAGCTCGAGCAAAATATTCAAAAACTCTTACTTCTCGCACAATTTACTACGTCAGATATCTTTTTAAAAAAACATTGCAAATTTCTTCGTTTCTAGCATGTAAGAGAAATGCTGTATCGAAGTTTCGAACGTTCGTAAAAAAATCAAAACGACGACTGGAACGACGATCTGAACGACAATCTAACGAAGCTAATAAAATTTTCACTGTGGCAAGATTCTGGCTGAGCTGATAACGAGATACGGGGTAGAATTACAAAGGACCCGCGCAATGACAATTTTCATCGCCAACATTCTCGTCTCATTCGCGAACGAAACTAAAGCTAAAAATGTTTCGGAGCTCGGTAACACTTTCCCGAATACGGAATATTATGTCGGGAGCACGTTCAAAAGAGAGACAACGCCTTGCGTTTTCCAATTACGCGTCGAATTGCAGCGTAGCAACAACCGTTCTGCTGTGGTAACGCAATTATGCCAGTACTTCTCGAGGCGCACGCAGTTAATTAGCATTAACTGGATGGAATTGGCACTGGGTAATATCGATGCTCCCAACATTCCACCTACGTTAATTACCTGTAATGTCTCGGAAGACAGAGGCACGCTCAAAAAGGCGTTTCGCTGTTTGCCCAATGAATATCACGTGCTTTGGTGTAACGAGCAATTTGCATTTCCATCGCGAATGTTAATATTTGGAACACTATGCCAGCCGTTGGTTATCGTCTGGAAGAATATTCCCTTGTTAGGGAAATATTCTACAAATAAAATTAAAAGATACAATCTTCGATCCAAAAGGAAAAGAGACAAATACAAAATCACACTTGAAATTTAAAACGCAAGATCAACCAACAATTTTACGGTTAATATCGATATTCTTATCGAAATTCGAACTTGTTCTGTCGTGAGAAGGCATGCTTGTTTATGAAGTATTTTGTTAAAATTTTTTCATTTGCAAAATTAAAATTAAAATTAATAATATTTAAAATTAATTTCATTTGCGCAATAATTATTGAACATGAACAATTACTTTTACGTAATCGTTTCGTGTAAATGGAGAACATTAGCAATCAACGGTCTGAGATAATTATCGACTGAAATAATTTCAAGACTGACTAATTAATCATTGAATGAGTGAGATAATTTCAATACCAACTAGTTAATCACTGAAATAATTTTGATTGGCTAAATAATTTAAGATTGACTGATCATAATCGTCACAGTGAATCACTAATTAATCTGAATTATTATTCACTTTAAATCACTGATCATCAGTCATTGATTAATCAGAATTGTTTAGATTTAATATCACTGATCAGATTTATTGGTCGTTATACATTTTGTCACCGACTAATCATATCAGTGTTTATATATTGTATTAATCAGAGTTACTAGTCATATTAACTGATGATTAATCACCAATCGCTAATCATAACTAATTAGTCAGGCTTGTTAGTCATTACATGTTTCAAGTAATTAATCATCAATCGTTAGTCATATTAAATGATCAATAATTAGTCATCGGTCACTGATCAATCAGAGTTATCAGTCATCATACATTTTACGTGCCAATCAATCGTTTCATACATTACACTGTTCTCCGCAGCAATTTCTCCATTTAAACGACGAAAAGGTGAACTGAAAGAAATGCGTTTCACTTTTTCGTGCAACTGCAACGCACGAAACTTCTTATTTGTACAAATAACGAAGATTGCCCATCCTCCAAACGTTAATTTATCGACGATCCCCTCAATTAGTCGTCCAAATTGAAAACATCAACTTTCTGTCGACAAAGGAATCACACGAATAAACGAGAACGCGAGTTTACCTCCGGGTAAGAATCGAATCGTTCTCGAGGAACGTAAACACTCGATTATCAATACACTTTTCAGCTACGCGGCTGCATCAAGCGAATGTAAACCAGGGAATGATGTTACACGGAAATTCATTTCCACGGGGAAACGAATTCCTTGGGCTGAGGTTGCATGCGCGCGCGCGCTCGTCGAGATGAAACGCCAATGTTAACGAAAGTACGCGGTAATTTGTCACGAATATTTCCAAAATGGAGAGTGTAATGGGAGAATCGAAAGAGAGCGATCGTGGTTTTCTTTTCGCGTGATGCATCGCCGCGAAAGAACAGTGATCGCGAGTCTTTCTTTAAAGTTTCAACATTCGTTCGAGCGACGAATTTTTCTTCTTAGAGTTTCCACGGCTTCGTGACACTTGTTCCTTTTTGCGTTGAGCTTTTACTTTTAATTTATATTTCTGGAATCACTGGTTGATAACTTGCGCCAAAATATATTTCACATAGGAACACGTGGTACGGTAGAGAAAGGAAATAAAATGAATAATACAACTTACAACTGTAGAACGAACAGCACACGTGATAATCTAACTTTTACTCTTTTCACTTTTCAGTTTTTATATTAAACGATTTTACTTTTACGGACAACGAGCCGTGGTTTACTACTGACTCTCTAATCTTCTACTGTTCTATACTAATCTGCTATACTGTTCTGTTCTGTTCTGCTATACAATTCTTCTGGGCTGTTACACAGTTCTGCTCCGACAGACTACGGCTGTGATTTATAGACGTCTTCTATAGACTCTTTTTCTCTCTTTCTATTCTCTTTCTAATTATCGACTTTTATTTCTAACACTTTGAAAACGAGAAAGGAATTACAACGTCCTGTCAGGTCGGCGGACGCGAGTACAAAGTGTCGAATCTCTCCTTTTTTCCGCTCCTTCGCGCAAAAGCGCGCGCATCAGTAACATTTCGTCGTTAATGAGTTACAAGTGGCTACTTTCTTGAAATAACCTCCGTTGCGCAATTATTTTAGGAATTTACCCTGCCGTATCGCGCAAAAACGAGACAGTCGTTTCTCGTTTTTGCTGGAAAAAAAAATTCTGAATTCAGATTAAACGAAGTTTCAGCTGTCAAGGGAGACACGCTTTGGACAGGCGACTGAAGCTTCGATATAAATGCGAGACAAATTGTACATTTGGCGTTCCCTAATCGATCGAACTAGAAAGAAAAAAGAAATTTCATTCAAAAGTAAAAGCCACCTTGAGAGAGTATAACCATCCAAACGAGATTTGTGGCCGACGTAAGAACGAAACAATGTATGTAAGTTTCATTTGAAACGTTTTTCTCTACGACGAATAGTTTAAGGAAGTATTCTAATGTAAATTTTTTAAACAAAATCGATTTTTCTTTTTTTTTTGTTTGCATATTCTTAAAGGACATAGTTTCAAAAATAAGTCTCTGTAATCTTACATGTGAACGCCTAAAATTAACGAAGTTATGGTTGTTTAAATGACACGACAATCAGCGTCATTGTTACTGCAATACTAAACTTTAAAGGCATTTTTCTGGAAACTATGTTTTTCAGAAACGGTGTCCATGATGTCTCAAAATCTACTTGACCAATTGACTCAAAATTTTAGGTACACGCGTGTGACTATAGCTCCTACCAGAATCAACCAGAAAATTTTATTTTTTATATTCTTTTTATGCTTCCAAAGTTTAAAACATGCGAAAATCGATAAACTTCAAAGTATCGCCACTTTTTTAAATTATCGACTTTTTTTCCTTCTGTTTTGGTACCTGCTATAGCCAAACTCATACTAATTAAGGGACATTCACGTTTTTTTTTATTTTCGACAAGCAGAATGGCCTGAGACGACCTTTTTTAAAAGCGACTATGTTCGAGAGTAGGCAGTGCCACTAATTTTAATTATTTTCGTCCCAAAAAATTCTGAAACGTCGTTGAGATACGTACAAATAAACCTTGTCAATTTGACTGCAAAAGGGACAATATTTATTATTTATTATTTTATTTATATATATAATTCTTGCCTAGGCGGCTTAAGATGGCTTCCCATTTACAATGGGTCTACATTTTTCTTATTTTCTACTCTTATAACTAATCCTTAGTGTCTACGTCTTATGAATCTAATTTACCTGCAAAAGGTACAATAGTTTCTTCGCAAAAAATTACCCTAACAAAGTTGAAAAACACGCACTTCACACTACAATATACCCCCTTAAGAGAAAACTGTGTGGACAGCTTCGTACGGAGACTGGAAGGAGAAATGGCGGGACCTAGTCGAACCGAGTTTCTCAGCGGACCGAAGGATAAGAAACTCGATCCACTCGAGCGAAGCGACGACAACCAAAACTCGGGTTCAAGAAAAATAACGCGGAGGGGGTAAAATTCAGGGAACAAATGGACGAGACTCGAACAAATATTAACAAAGGCAATATTTGCCGTCCACGCTGGGGGGAAAGGGGGATCGACGCTCGTCGAACAAAACAAAACTCGTTCTCCGCTACAAAATAGTGGAGCGCGCCGTTATAAAGGACACGTTGAAAAGAAAAAAAAAAAAAAAAAAAAAAAAAAAAAAAAAAAAAAAATCGATGAAACCAGAATAGGGGGAGAAACACAGATTCCACTTGAATGTAAATAAAATGAATAAGATTAAAAAGTAATACCTCGCGTTGTCGTGGGGAACATTTAACGCAATGTTTTCGATAAATGAAAAACAGCCGGATTCAAATTCGTTACATGCAATACGTGCGCGTCGTGTGGTCTATTTTCTTTTCCCGCAATATTCCCGCGAGACCTACATACGCCCATTTTCGTCCCAATGTGATTCGATTGGCGATTTGGTTGAATTTTTCATTTCTGTATAAATTGCATGAAAACGCGAGAATATATATCGTGAGATCGAGCCGCTCGATTTTCGTGGGAAAATGTTTCGTCACTTTCGACAAGTGCGCGTGCGCGTTCGATTTCTATGTATTAGCTGCAGAATTGTACGGGGAATCGACGGTCTCTCGACACTGGAATATTTAAACGCGGTCGTGATCTACACACACACACACACACACACACACACACAACACATACACGGAAGAAACATTGCACACAGAAGCGGGCTCCCTTTGTGCGAACGAAAATCGAATGTATACACATTACTCAGCCTGCTTTGCTAAATCCGTTTTATTGGGTCCAACTGAGAGAGAAAGAGAGAGAGAGAGAGAGAGAGAGAGAAAGAGAGAGAGAGAGAGATCAGTGCCTCTACAATTTTTATATTCTCTCGAAACGCGAGGGTGCGCAATTCGCGAGAGTTTAATTAAATCTGAAATCATTCCGCTCCGTTTGCATAGGCGTTTGATATTTATTAAGACACGGATTTGCTAATCGGCAAAGGCAATTTACACGAGCAACGCTACTGAAACGCGAGTCTTTATATCTGATGCGTTCGTTCTCTATCGGCTGTCCGATCGCAAAAGGTTAATCCGGCCATTAGCGTGTTATTATCGTATAATAATTTCAGATCGAGCGTTTCGTCGTCGAATTTCACGCGGGTTAATGCTACGCAGGATCACTGCCGCGGTGGAATTAAGGATCGAATGAATCATTCGGCTAATAAGAAGGATACAAGAGTCAGACAGTTTAATTGAACATCGGATAACATAGGTGTTGGCTTCCTTTCGAAAATTGAAGGAAGTTCGTTTCCTGTGTGTAACGACCTCTTTTTGTAATACATAATGAATATCGAAATTCTTTGTCGCTTCAAATGCTTAAATGCTTAAATGCTCAGTATTAAATCGTATAAAGCGACGAAATACTGCACAATGTATATCTAACTTCAACAATCGGGCGAAATATTGATAAAGCTTTACTGCGACATATTAATATTCATCCAATACAAACCAAAGGCTGGAATCGATTTCGTCCCCCTCGGTGTGTGCATTTTCGAACAAATCGGACCAACGTGATACGTAAAACGGCACATAGAAATCACGGCGTCACGTCAAAATCCATTTCACTTTTATTGGAAATTTTTTCAATTGATTACAATCTCGTAATTACATACAAGAGAGAACACGTTTGTTCGTCGATCGATGAAACGTAATTTTACGAATGTTCGTCGAATTTCGTGTGCTTTTCGCGAGGAGGCTTTAATTTTAACACATGGAATGTGTTGAAATATCAGAAAAGAATGGAATACGGATAAAGTGCAATTACTCGATAATTTCGCGAAGAAAATTACCACGTAAGAAAATTACCGCGCGAATGTTACGGTTCAAGAGATAACATTCACTCAGATTATCGCGGCTAAGAAGCGAACAGAGCTTTTCTCAATTAATTAATAACGAGTGTTCTGGAGAACTCCGTTAAGCCCTCGGTTAACTTTCTTCTGTTCAGGATTTTTATCGCCCGGCCAAGTGCACAAGGGAAATGAAAGCTCCGTCAAGTGGTTGTAACGAGTTGACGATAAACCGCCGCCAGTGTAACCCTATTGTCGTAAAGGCGTAAATATATCAGGTATTGGGGTGTACAGGATGAGAAAAGAAACGTTTCATGAATTCCAATCTACCTCCGAATTGATAGAATCGGCTGCAAAATTGACCATTTCAATGTCATTTCTCTTGTATTCTTTTCTACTCATCACCGAGGTCAAACTTTCTCAAGGAACTATAGATTTCAACCTAGATAGATTTCTCTTGAAAAATGGCGAAAATTTAATACTGCGGGCATCTGCGTTCTAACAGCGACTTTATAGTTTTGGACGCGTGGATGTCTACATTACGTAACGTTTATATTTTAAATAATATTTATATTTTATATATTAAATAATATATTATATTTATATTTTAAATATTTTAAATAATTTATATTTTATATTTTATATATGTATATACGTTTATATTTTAAATATATTTGTATTTTAAATAACGTTGACTGTTAGTTTCATCGTTTGATCATATAGATTCGCACTGATGCTACAATTATAATAAATCAAATATTAGCGAAACCTAATACGAAAATTACGTGAAATAAACATCCACGCGTCCAGAACTATAAAGTCGCTGTTAGCACGCACGCATCCGCCGTGTAAAGTGAAACATTTTAGCAATTTTTCAAAAGAACTGAACGAGCAGAACGCAACTCCAAAACAAAAAATTTTGAAATTTTTTTCAGCTTCTTTATATGTATTTCCATCAAATTGAAGGTGTAGAATTCATCTATGATAGCGGATCAAATTTTTGTTTACCACCCTGTACACTGTTACGTGTAGAAACGCGGGATCATCTACAAGGAAATAAAGTCTGATTAGAGGAAAAGGAACACGATAAGACACATTTCTCGTTTGAGGATCGAGCACGCTATCTTATAAATAAACAGGAGCATTAATAAACAGGAACGCGATGTAATTGGAAACGAAAGTAGCTTGTTACATTGGCGTCGCAGCTGATAATTCAAGAAGTTCTCGAGAAAAGTCCGAGACGTAATTTTTATTCATAGAGTATAAAACAGGGGCGAGATGTTTCGATATTTCGATGTTTCCCGACCTGGCAGGCTGTTGCCCGAACATTACGATGAAACAGGCGAATTTTAATGCAGCATAATCGAAGACGAGGCGCGACTGGTCGGGTCACGAAGACGCAAAGTCATTTCCTTTATTTAACAAATTGAAAAGTTTTTTCGTCAAGAGCCAAAAATTCCCCTCTGCTGTAAATTCGATAGTTCAACGTTACGGCGAACGATATTTCCATTTTCGCGGAATCGCGCGTGCAAATGCACGGAAGAGTCGAGGAATATCGGCAGATCGTCTCGAGAGGAAAGGTTCTCGGTGTCGGAGATCGCCTCGCGCGGTGAAATTAGATTTTTAAATTTTAAAGCGGAAATCTCCGGGCGCGCCGGTGCCGTTTCTCGCGTCTGACTCGTAAACGCGATGCCGGGCGTAAAAGAATCTTTTTATAAAAAGCATATTGCCGAATATTGGCTTTGGGGAACAATAGCTAAGCTGATGCCTCTCGAACGAGGTCAAATCGACGACCATCTGTTTCGACACAGCGTTTTGTTTCCCCCTATTTTCGCTTGGTCATGGACAACCAACTTCTCGATTATGTCATTATTGGATTTCACACGCGTATGTTTGCGTGTGTACAGGGTGGAAAGAAAAGTTTGTCCGTGGCTATCACAGATAAATTCTACACCTCCGCAAAATTGGCCTCGATTTTGAAGATTTCAAAGTTAAAAATAAAAAAAAACAAATTTTAGACGAGCATCTTGAAAATACTCTTCGCAGTACCTGTATCAAACCGGATATCGGTGAATTGGTATTTAGAAAACAAGCTCGGTGTTCTTATTAAACATTTTTTTTAATTTATATATATATATATATATTTCTTTTATATATATTTCTAACCAGTATATTGTTTCGCTGTAAAAATTGTGTACATCTTCATAAATAACATATATTTTTCATAAATAAATAAATAACATCTTCATAAATAACATATATTTAACATAAATAACATATATTTTTCTTAGCAAAAGATTTAAAAGGTTAGACATACAAGGTTTTAGAATTTGCGTGAGACTGATGCTCGATCTGTCCACGCTGCGACGCGAAAATGCGAGAACATTCCCGATGCAGAAATTCCAAAACTGGACCAACGAATAATTACCGCGCGATACCCGATATGGTTACTCGACTGCAAACGACAGAGGAATATAAACATTCGTTATGGACGCTTGATTAACACCAGATGCTTTGACACGATGCGAACAACGATGTAAAAATATTATCGATTCGAGGCTGACGAAGCGATTTTTATCAAATCGTTTTCGAACCGATTAACGCCGATTCGTCAAAGGACGACTGTAATTTACACTGAACCTCACATATAAACGGAACGATCGACGTTTTAGTATCGGGGTGAGTTTCTAGTCGGCCAAGAGCTACCAGAGTCGAAAGAGAAGGTGTCGAGAACCGGTCAGGAAACGGACTTAATGGAAGCCGATTGCTGGGTATTCACGGTTGACAGCTTAACGACTGTAGCTATCCGCCGGGTGTATTATAGAAATCATACCGACGAGCACGCAATTCCTCCTGGCAAATGACTCCTCGTTGAGTTCTGGACGAAAAAAAAATCGATTTCTTTTTGTTTGTTTCGAATAGCAGTTTTAAGTCTTAGAAATAAAGCACAAAAGGTCCTAGCCTTTAAAACGATTTATTTTGGGATATAATAATAAATCCGCGGATACAGAATAATTGAATTTGTATCACTGTCTACAACTTTAAGCAGTATTATAAAGTGTAAATCGTGTGAGTCAAATATTACTTTTGGTGAATCGAATGTCAGGGGACATGGATTCAATTTAGTTGTGAATTGTAAGAACTATAGCGATATATAAGTAAAAAGAGTAAGCAAAGGATACATATGAAAAATGACGTTCTGAAACTTTAAACTTAAGCGTTTCTCTCGAAACTAGGCTTTTAGAAACGGTGTGCAAGATATTTCGGTATCCAACCGATTACCGTGAAACTTGATACGTATTTTTAGCGTAACATTTACTAGGAATTGACGATCAAACATTTTCTAATTTTTAACAATTTCGAAAAATATAAACAAAAAACGTAGAAATTTTTGGCATAAATTCGATACGTGAAAAACAAATAGCTGCTATTTTCATTTCATAATTTTCACAAGAATGAAAATGTTGGATCGTCAATCCCTAGAGAATGTTGTTTACTTTTGAACTTTTCTTGCCTTTTTGTTGCAACTGATCGTGTTTGGCTGGAATCATGCACACCGATAGGCAATGTAAAAAAAAAAAAGAATGCCGTTGAAAAATTAAATAGTCCTCTTTTTTTCTTTTTTAATGTTGCCTTTTATAGTTTATAAAATAAACCACAAAAGCTCATGTCAATCAAATATGTTTTACTAGCCCTCTAAAGTATATTAATTTTTAGACTCCGTTTTCCTTAACCTCTTCCTGCGCTTCAATGCTGATATCAAACTGCTCGTTGAATTTTCCCCGATGCGAGGAAAAATTAGAAAATTGTAGATCGATCGGGACCAATCGAACGTTTACGTTCCACGTAATCTCCTGGCGTCGAGATAACGATTTAACCAGAGACGGAGATAACGTGGAATCTTACTGATTGTGAGTTCTGCAACTCGTTCTGTTTGAAGTGTCCAAGTTCGAACATCTCGTTCGAGAACTGTGTTCAAACTTCGAAAGAGCGTACGAGCATGCGTCTGTTAAGATGAAGATCAGTTTAAAATAGGGGAGAATAGGTGGAATCCGAAGAAATGATCGATAAAAGGAGCAGACTGTTGTAGTAGACCACTCGTCTGGCAAAGGATCCGCCTATACTACTTAACGCTGTAATTCTCCATACGAACTACTTGTACAACTGATTATTGTTGTTAGTATTTTGCTTATTTCATGAGGTGTCGAGACTTTATATCACGAGTATCGATGGATTTTTATCGAACTGAAGAATGTTTGAAACAGAGATATGTATGTCTGTTTCATCATCGATTTACGTCACTTAAAATTTCATTGAAAATATTTCAAATACCGAACAACTTCAGATCAACTCTCCTTATCGGTAAGTTATTAACATTTTACAACGCAAAAATGATAGATTTCTGTCGAATTGAAAAATGTTTGAAACATAGATCAAAGAACGAAGTGTGTCCGATTTATCATCAATTTATCTACTTAAAATTTCACTTGTATCGAATACTTGCACAACAAAGATCAACTAGTTCATGAGGCATCAAAATTTTCGAGGCTATCATCCCAAAGAATGTTTAAAACAGAGTTGATCAAACGATAAATAGATGTTAAATGTATTTGTTCGCTGAACATTTTTCGAATGCTGTACAACGAACGATAGTTAGTGACTCGGCGTTCGTTTAGCCTTTTGATCAGATGCGCGGTTAGGCGAGAGAGAGGCATTCCGACGAAAAAGATCCGAGTTTTCTTCACGAATCACGCGCGATTACACGGCGCTGTCTAGCCGGTTAACAACGCCCCTTATCTCCACCCTCCATTGCGAAAATTTATCGGCAAAGCGCCGCCGGTCTTCCGGCACGGAACTCCCAGAGGCAGTTCACCTCATTCTTTGCGGATCTCCTAAGTAACTACGTAAAAACACGCCTAATCTATTTTCCTGCGGCGGCATGAATACACGCCGATTTCCAGCCTGCACTGGCCAACTTGACCGATAGACGTTTCGTTATCCTGCTTTTCCACCTCTCCTGGTGGATTCTCTTTGCGAAACGAAATTCACCTTGGTTCAACGAAACTCGTAGTGAACGTGATTTATATACCAACGGAGTTTGAAAATGGACAATTTCAAAAAGTGTTGTATTATCACTGTTAAGTATACAGGATGTTTCCTGTAACGCGATTTTTCTTCTACTTACAGCCAAAAAAAAAGATTAGAACAAAAGTTGAAGGTACAAGGTATCAAAAAAAAAAAAATTTCGAAATGTTTTCATAGCTAAATCAAGGTCACTTTGGATGAAACAAATAGCAACACATAATTTTTTTGCCACCGTGTTGTAGAGAACATCGAGACGTATATCATGTGATATTTTTATTAACACGTTACTCCATTTACAGTGGAAATGTGAACATTTAGCTTACTTTAACTTCTCGTCGTACTTGATTCTAAGACAGTGTAAACATAGTTGACCAAATAACAGTTGTTTTCGAAATTTGTTTTATTGACACCTACATATACACCTTGTACCGTTCAACTTTTATTCTAAACTTTTTTTTCGTCAGATGGCTGTATGTAGGAGAAAAATCATGCGTTGCAGGAAACACCCTGTATAATGCACTTGTATTGTGGTAGGACTGCTATCTCCGAAGAATTTAGATCAGCGCCATTTATGTTCACTAAATCGTTCCGATGAACTAACAACGCCAACTTTATTTAACTCATAAACAACAGAATATTTAAAAATTGTTAGTACATTAATTATCACCATGGAAATGTTTATATATATATTGTAACTATCATAGAAATTATTCATTCGTTATTTGATATTTGTTATTTGCTATTCGTTGTTATTAATTTTTAGTTAATATATATTTTCTTACAATGATAATATTTTTACATAATTTATCAAAATTAAATATGGAATTATTATTTAAATTTGTAGTACTATGATTGAGAATAATTATCATTATAGTACCTACAAGACAAGGGTGTCGCCATACGTTTTGATTAGGTTAACTGTTAGTATTATGAATATATGTATTAGGCAGCGGCAGGACAAAGGAATGTAGTAGAACAGAGGAAGTGAAGAGATATGTCAGTTTGTGTTACGTGGGTAGAGAGAACAGCTACGTGTAAAGAGTATAAAGAGTCTAAAGAGATTAAAAAGTATATAATTAGTATTCATTGAGAACATATAAAAGTGTATGCATTTTGTATGAATATTATAACAAATGACTTATATAATACTGACAGATGTAACAGCTAAGTGTACTAGATTAATAGTGATTCCTTCATGCTTAAGAGCGTGATATCAACAATAACCATATCTCGAATGTTCGTTCTTCCTTTTTTTTTTTTAAAAAAAAAGCAAAGTTTATCTCCACCGTGTGAAATTCATCTCCATCCTTCGAACAAAGATATCGCGATGAAACACAATGCGAAATATTTAACGACACAAGTAATTAGATAATCCTGTTTGCCAGTGAACGCTGTGTCACGCGTAAACTTTGAAGGCAGTTTCCTTCACGAGACGCTGAAACAAAGATTACTGCCGCACATAAGATTAAAAAAAAAAAAAAAAAAAAACATGAAAAGAAAAGAAGAATCTACATCTCACTCCGGCGTTAAACGCTCGCCAAAGATTCGATTTCAATTACCACTTTGAAACTCCCACGCCGTGTCGCCGATCCTTTAATTCATCAGTACCGAAGCTTGACAATTTGCTTAAACATCCCGGTTCGGACAAATTCGCCGTTAAATCAACGAGACGCGCTATTAATTCTCGTTGGCCCCGTCCGAGGAGCAACCACTCAGCCGCCCTTCCAGAGGAAAACCCATCGAATATCGATACGTTCTCGATTAATTCCCATTACGAGCACCCCTCTCCCCCAAAATGATCCACCCTGAATGTCTTGAGACTCTGCTAAGTATTACAGTTTGTATCGGCAGGAAAAGAACAAGACACCCTTCGACACTCTGACGATTTTCCGAGGGCTTGAGTATGGCTATGGGGGGCGAGAGAGAAGGAGGGAAAAGGGCAACGACCTCCAGCCGACGGTCGGTGGTGATGCCTCGCGAAGCAATCGTGAAAATAATCGCCGGTCGTCTTTTACCGCACCGTTCTCCACTCTACGCTGCCAGCCACGATGGCCGACATTGTTACGCGGTATTTATTACGGACGCTATTAGCTTGTAAATCGTGGCGAGTCGCGATACGCTATAATTGCATGCGGTTTCTTATTTATTACGCGCGCCTCCAGCCGAGCTGGAAACCGCGTTGATCGGCGGATAACAGAAAGCTTTTGTCGAGTGATAACTTTCTTTCTATCTTAGTCGGCACACAGAGTTGGTACGAAGGAAAATTCTTCGCCGAGAGTGTTCGTTCCGGGGATTGAAAATTGTTTCCAAGATAAACTTTCAACTTGGACTGGAGATCGTTAATCATTTCTTTCTTTTTTTTTTTTTTCTTTTTATATATAGAGAAAGAAGTTTATTGGCTTCTCGAGGAGTTTATGTACAGCGAGACAAACGTCAGGTCAAATCGAGCCAATTGTAATTAATTACAACTGCAGCGGACGAAAGTTTTGTATCGAATTGGCGTTAAATACGCGAACACGTGATTAAAATTCCAAATTTTGGTCGAGCGAGAAGCGTGTGATGAAATGAACGTTACACACATAAGTTGTACGCGAGCGTTACTTGTTGCATAAAAATCCTTCCCGGCGATGAATTCGAAACTCTCTAACTGCGTTATTAATTACGATGTCGCCGGTAAGGGAAAATTCGTGCAACGGGACACGTAAATGTCGATTGTTAGACAACTCGAGCGGCGAGCTTTGCTGATTTTAAAGTATCTTGGAAATATTTCCGAGTTAGTACATATGTATAAAGATTTTTCTATTCTTTCGTGAGAAAAGGAAGACGACGCTTGTTCAAATAAAATTTCGTCGATCGTCCGATCGTCAATTTTGACAAAATCAATCGATAAGAAAAGTTTTAATCGTCAATGAATGCGGCTCGAGCGAGTTGATACTCTCGAGAGTAAGATATGGGAAGTATTGGGATACCAGTGAGGAATGTGGTCAGTATCCCGAATTTCGGAGGAACCGGATGCAGAGGTTATGTTGCAGATATTCGTCCCAAAATGATATTGCGCACGTCGTTAATTTGAGAAATTGATCGACAATTTCCTATTCCAGATGAATTACTCTTCTCCCGAATTTAATACCGCAACTACCAAAGATTAATATGCAGGCTGCCTGAAATTTAAGTATCAAGACTTTCCACATATTCTGAGTAAAATAAAGTGAAGAAAATCGCGATGAATAAACCAAAAAATTCGTTTCGTCTCATATCGTTGTCTATTTTGTCATTCGTATTATCACGTTATAACATCATCTATTTAACGAAAATATATAAATTAATACAACTTAATGTAAATTATTAATAATATATATAAATATATATAAATTTAAAATGCTGATCTTTTGCAGTGATGCAAGCATCAGATCCAAAAAAATTGATCATTCTCGTGTTGATCTCTTCAGTTGTCTGGCGTCAAATAAATTTGATAAATGAGAAAATTTCTCGAAAATTGAGCGGAAACGAGCACGACTAGTCTCCGAGCTTCCAAAGTTTCGACACTTAAATTCGAAACACCTTGCGCGAGAACATAAAAAGAAAAAAAAGAAAATGAAAGATTCTAAACATCGATATATCACGGAATTGAATATTTTTACGTTTCACAACGTAAAATACGGAGAAGAGTAAAAACGCGTCCTTCAGTTGGTCATAAGTTACCGATTTTTAACTCGAGGTCTCGAAGATTGCAACTTTTTCGAAGGAGACTTCGATTTCACGTAGAAATTCTATTTCATAACTCGGGTGAGACAGTCGCCTCCTACCAGAGTGAAAACCGGGAACCGCGCGAAAGATCCAAGAGGAAGCCAGGTTATGGGGGCAATTTTCTTTTCCTAGAACGCGTGTAACAGGGGAATTTAATACGAGATAGTGTAGTTTTATGTCGTTGCGAATCGATACCATCGACGCCGATTGTGGCGGTTTTCACGATGCCAAATCCTTCTAAAGTTTCGAAATACATACATCTGTCCTCGTTCGATGAAAACTTCCCGATACGACGAAACGCTGCTCGAAATCGAATTAAAATGAACGAGAGGAAAAGAGAGAAAAGAATAGATTGAAAAAAAAAGAAAGAGAGAGAAAAAAATGATCATTCGATCTGTCGAGTCATTTCCATCGACTCGACTGTTCGCTATGACTGAGCACGGAGCTGTCAATGGGATTTCGAAAAGCGTGGGTCGTTTAACCGTTCGTCACGTGGGAACACGTGATCGCACTAGCGATCGGTAAAAAGACTGCACGGATTTCCAACGCGATGAAAACAACACAAGAAAAAAAAGAGAAAGAGAGAGAGAGAGAGAGAGAGAGAGAGAGAGAGAGAGAGAGAGAGAGAGAGAGAGAGAGAGAGAGAGAGAGCAAAAAGGAAAGTGAGCATCGTTCAGCAAAGTGTGCATCTGCAAATATAATTTTCTCAAATTTCTCACCGTGAAATGTTTTTACGTCTGACCACACCAGCGAGCACCACGAACGTAACGAAGTGTTCACACTCGAGCGAAGAAAAATCGAGTGGGAATGCCTTCTATTGCTAATTGGCTCGCCCATGGGAAAATCTTTCTGGGGCATAAAATCTTTTAGACTGCAGGGTGAATTTACGACACGCGAAACTTTCGACCCCTTTACGGGGCAGTCCGATTTCTTGGATTTTTATTAGTTAACCTTGGGGAGCGAGGGAAATTTGTTGGGCCGATTGAATTACTCGTCTCTTCTTCCGTCTTGCCCTTCTCCACAGTCTCGTCGGATTTTTATCGCGAGAATAACTTCCAGTGGAAGTTTCCACACGTGGAAATGAAAATACGAAATGAGGGGGAAAACGTCCGTAAAAGATGATTAAATTATTCCAGGCCCACTGTCACGCCGCTAGTGGTGTTTTACAACTCTAAGCCGACGTTTCTATCTCGGACTTTTGTATTTGTATTTCAAATTCTCTGTGTCGAAGTTGCGACAACCGGGGAAGGAAAAAAAATTCGAAGGGAAAGAACAAATTTCGAAGTGGTGTCTAAATACACGGAAACGCGGCGAACGCCTCTTCATCGCGATATTTTCGAAACGTCGCTTCCCTTCGTCGAATGAATTTCATCGGTGAAACACAGTTCCAATAAAAATCGAACGGACAGCTCTCTCTCATTTGATTCTTTTTTCTTTTTTCAACACGAGCGCGAAGAAAAACGCGGATTTTCATTTGGCGTGTTTAACACTCTAGAAACAACTCTTGCCCCTCAGTATTTATTATTTCGATGTATATTCCACGACTCGTGAACACGATTCTCTTTCTCTCTCTTTTAATAAAATACATGTGCTTCGTACGAAACACACGTATTTAAATATTACTAGAAATATTACGTGTATTTAAGTAATATAACATTAATATCATTTAAATATTACACAGATTACTAATTTTAGAAAGATGTTAATGATGATGAGATATTATTAATAAACATTAATATTATTCAAGATTACTAAAATAATATGTAGATCAGAAATATTATTATCCTTCTCCTCGAAAGAAGATGGTTTACAAAAAGCGATGAAAAATAAATTAGGTTAGGTTGAATCCAGATTACTTATTCTAAAATTAGTAATGAGAGATTATTAATAAATTAATTAATATTATCAACATATTATACAGATCTGAAATAATATGCAAATCGAAAACATTATTGTCCTCCTCCTCAGAAAAAAAAGATTGGTTTATGAAAGATAAGTTAGGTTAGGTTGAAACCAGATTACTAATTTTAGAATTAGTAATAAGATATTATTGATAAACATTAGTATTATTTACATATTATACAGATCTAAAACATTATTATCCTCCTCCTAAAAAAAAAAAATTGATTTATGAAAGATGAGTTAGGTTAGGTTGAATCCAGATTACTAATTTTAATATTAGTAATGAGAGTTATTGATAAACATTAATATTATGTACACATTATATACAGATCTAAAATAATGTGCAAATCGAAAAAATTATTATCCTCCTCCTCAGAAAAAAAAGATTGGTTTATGAAAGATAAGTTAGGTTAGGTTCAAACCAGATTACTAATTTTAGAATTAGTAATAAGATATTATTGATAAACATTAGTATTATTTACACATTATACAGATCTAAAATAATATGCAAATCGAAAACATTATTGTCCTCCTCCTCAAAAAAAGAAGATTGGTTTATGAAAGACAAGTCAGGTTAGGTTGAATCCAGATTACTAATTCCAGAAAGATGTTACAATATTTATAAACATCGCGTAGTATGTCGATGGTACGATACAGCGATGTTAGTAGGTCAAAGTGAACAGGCGGATCTCGAGAAGTAAAAAAAGAGCATGAGGAGCCAAGACGAGATGAGAAGAGATTAGACAGAGGTTCGAGTAATAAAACAGCAGAGGGATAGCTGGCTCGAGCTCACAGTATACGGCGGTATATATCGCTGACCCCCGGCTAGGGAAGTTTCATTAGATCAACACCGGAGAACTTCGATTGTTCTAGATCGACGGCGTCTGAAAGCTGTAGCGTGCGTGCGCTCTTAGATTCCCAACTATCCCAACAATCGCGCGTCTTCTCCTGACAGAGCTAAACGATCCGCCCGACCCCACTATAATTGGACGCCACGCGTCAGTTTTACCATCACGGACAGTTCCTATTTCGAGAACTGGTTCTCGCGGATCGTGGCAACTTCGGTGCCCGAATTTAATCAGAGCTCGGACGCGTTAAACTTTGAAACAGCCTCAGGCCGCGGAGCTTCACCTCGTGTGTGTGTGTGTGTGTGTGTGTGTGTGTGTGTCCTGCGATCAAACGCGTCGAAGCGTTGTAACAAATCTCGAGTCGAGTCTGATATTTTTCTCCCGGCTAAGTATCTCGAGGAATAAAGAATTCGGAAGCTTCGTCTTTAAATTTTCAAAGAAAGAAAAAAAAAAAAGATGGTAAAATGTTTGAGAACTCGCGATCGCTGATTTTGAATATTCAGCCTGGATCTACATATCTGGACAAACCATTGTAACGAAAAAGAAAAAATTCGAATCCTCGAACGGGATTCTATTCCCGGGTTTTGAGCTGGAAATCAATTTCCATTCCGAAAGAAAGATTTTCAAAAGGGGAAAGCAGCGAAGTTGTCGAGAACTCGAGATCGCTGATTTTGAAAGTCCAGCCGAGATTTATCTAACAGACCATTGTAAAAAAAGAGAAGTTCGAAGAACGAAGGAGAGGCAAAGTAAAATAAGTCCTATCAATGGCTCGTTCCGCCCTTATGACCGACACATCCGCCACCCCCCGAGGGATTGTTCGCTGAAACGAATAAAAGACACTCTCTCGTTCTCATTACTTTCCCTCCGCGTCCGCCTTTCTCCTTTTTCCTTTCTTTCGAAGCCTCGGCCAACTCCTTCACGCTCGGCCGTCACAGGATCAGCTTCAAACCTGTTCGTCGGCAATAATTTATCAAAGTACTTCCTAAGAGATTAAGGTCGGCGATCGAAACTTACTACGGAACCAAGACTTTTCTCGACACCGTCGGTAAAAAAA